>NC_079515.1:13929327-14015439 GCF_000801105.2 Raphanus sativus
ATATGCCTAGGCGCGAGCCGATAATGAACACTAGATCTCAAGGAGGGCGGTTTGCTCTTCTCCAAGGAGATACTAGTTCAAACAGATAATTCAAGATATCAAAGATCCTAGTGATCTATGCTCTAGTTAGCTACTCTAGAACAAGCTTAGGGTGCAATTTATTTGATGAATATCACAACTTAGCAATTATAGTTTGGGACTAATCCCACAAACCTATTTAAACTCTAGATCTAACAAGTAGACTACTCAGACATAGCTAACCAATTCATAACAATAGATAGATGAAAGAATTGCATAGATAGATAAAAGTAGAATAACAAATGGAGTTCACAAATCTCTCCAATCTCTCAGAACATATAAAACTCTAGTCTCTCTCTCACACTCTTTGCTTTGCCTCTCAAGACTTGCTTTTCTTAGACTCTTCAAAGCTTGCCGTCAAAAACACTTAGCAGGAATATTTCAGCATTTCCATTAGGTTAAAAACTCGTCAGGGGCAATCTCGTAATTTGGTGAAGTCTTGGTGAAGTAGTCGGCTAAACCATTTCGTCCTTGATATCGATCGACAACACTAGATGTGT
The DNA here is from genome assembly GCF_000801105.2 of Raphanus sativus. NCBI lineage: Eukaryota > Viridiplantae > Streptophyta > Magnoliopsida > Brassicales > Brassicaceae > Raphanus > Raphanus sativus. Next base: position 13,929,906 of record NC_079515.1, read on the forward strand.
ATCGATCGATTATAATCTTCTAGTACGCGGATCTTCTCAGCTACATCGATCGACAACTCTGGATGAGTATCGATCGATTCTTATCACAATGTTGACTTCCGACTTGGTCTTGAATGGTCAACTCGGGTGTATTATCTCTTGTACTCCAAAATGCTTAAAAAACATCACTTTATCACGAAACGCTCCTGAACCTAAAAACATACCTAACATGCTAGAAAACACATTAGTTATATAATAAAATACTAGTATACCATGGTAGAAAACGAGTGAAATCCATGGTATATCATTCGTCTGGGCCGCGTCGGTCGATGGAGATGGCAAACGTCAACTCGGATCTGTTTTTTTTTTCAGAGAAAAGAAAATACTAAATCAGTGGGTTGCCTCCAACTCAGCGTTTTTTTACGTCATTATAGCTCGACAGTCATTTCATATCAATCGGTAGGTGGTAATCCCAGACGTATAATTCGTCTGCCCGGTGTCTCTATCTTCGCCCAATAGTGTTTAACTCTTTGTCCATTCACCATGAACTCTTCTCCTTTAGAGTTGATTAGCACTATGGCTCCATATGGGCTTTCTTTTTTTAACAGTAAAGGGACCTGACCATCGGGAACTTGATTTTCCAAGAAATATTGCCAAAAGAGAATTATACAAAAGCACCTGATCATTCGGTTCGAAGTGTCTAGAGATGATCTTCTTATCGTGATAAGCTTTTATTCTTTCCTTGTATAACTTTGAATTCTCATAAGCGTGATATCTAATTTCATCTAACTCATTCAACTGAATCAATCTCCTTTCTCTAGCAGGTTTGACGTCAGAGTTCATCATTTTTACGGCCCATGCCGCCTTGTATTCTAACTCCACCGGAAGGTGACATGCTTTTCCATAAAGAAGGTGAAATGGTGTAGTTCGGAGTGGCGTTTTAAAAGCAGTTTCGTAAGCCCAAAGTGCATCATCCATTTTTGTGGACCAATCCTTTCTTATTTTTCCTACCATCTTTTCCAGGATTTCCTTGATTTGACGGTTTGAAACTTCTACTTGTCCATTGGTCTGAGGATGATAAGGCGTAGCTACTCGATGGTGGACTCCATGCTTTTTAAGCAGCTTCTCAAACACTTTGTTAATGAAATGAGAGCCTCCATAACTTATTACCACTCTAGGAACTCCAGATCTGGGAAAAATGATGCTTTTGAAAAGTTTCACGACTACAGCAGGATCGTTTGTCGGAGATGTTATTGCTTCTACCCATTTACATACATAGTCGATAGCGACTAGGATGTATTTGTTCCAGTGTGAAGAAGGAAAAGGGCCCATAAAGTCGATGCCCCAACAATCAAAGACTTCTACTTCTAATATGGAATATTGTGGCACTTCATGTCTTTTACTGATTTTTCCTCTTCGTTGGCAGCGATCACATTGTGCTATATAATCTTGTGCATCACGAAACATGGTTGGCCACCAAAAACCAGCTTGAAGAATTTTCGACACTGTCTTAAAACTCGCAAAATGTCCAGCATAATCAGATCCATGACAGTGGAAAAGGATATTCGGAACTTCAACTTCTGCAACACAACGTCTATATATTCCGTCAGAACAATGCTTATAGAGATATGGTTCGTCCCAATGATATCTCATGACTTCTCTTAAGAATTTCTTCCTTGAATAACCTTGGAGAGCTTCTGGCTCTACATTAGCAGCTAGATAATTTACTTTATCAACTTACCAAGGTCGATTGTTTAGATTTCGGTCAATCGCGTACACCCCCAGACTTAAACTTTTATCTCCGCTTTCTGTGGGTACGCTGTTGGTCTAAGGTGTCGATCAATACTTCTCGTAAAGTATCGATCAATTCTTCCTCAAAAGTCAAACACATGTTGCCATTTGATAGACGTTTTCCGTGAGTAGGGAGTCATCAATTGGAATATCGTCTTCAACTCTCATTCGTGAAAGGTGGTCAGCTACTCTGTTTTCTACTCCTCTTTCATACCTTATTTCGATATCAATTTCTTGCAGGAGCATATCCATCTCAAAAGTCTTGGTTTTGCATCTTTCTTTTGCACTAAGTATTTGAAGGCAGCGTGATCGGTGTGGACAACTACTTTCGAGCCAACTAAGTAGGGAGGAAATTTTTCGAAAGCAAAAACAACTGCTAGTAACTCTTTTTCGGTCGTCGCATAGTTTTTTTGCGCATCATCTAGAGTCTTACTAGCATAGCAGATAACATGTAACTTCTTATCCCTTTTCTGCCCAAGTACTGCACCTACAGCAACGTCGCTTGCATCGCACATTATTTCGAAAGGTAAATTCCAATCTGGAGCTTCCACAATGGGATCATTCACTAGAGCTGTCTTAATCTCTTCGAAAGCTTTTAAGCACTCAAGAGTGAAGTTGAATTTGACATTTTTGCACAGGAGATATGAAAGGGGTATGGCTATTTTGCTAAAATGTTTTATGAATCTCCTGTAGAATCGAGCATGTCCCAGAAAACTTCTTACATCTTTCACATTAGTGGGTGTTGGCAAACCTGTCATCACCTCTATTTTATCTCTGTCCACCTCGATACCGACTGCTGATACCTTGTGGCCTAAAAAATCCCATCGTTAACCACAAAATGGCATTTTTCCCAATTTGGAACAACATTTTTCTCCTCACATCTAGCTAATACCTTGCACAAGTTGTTGAGGCATGATGTAAAATCAGACCCATGCACCAAGAAATCATCCATGAAGACTTCCATGAAATCCTCGATCATATCTGTGAAGATGGACATCATACATCTCTGGAAGGTAGCATGAGCATTACAAAGCCCAAAAGGCATCCTGCGGTAAGCGAATGTACCATATGGACAAGTGAATGTGGTCTTTTCCTGATCGTCAGGATGGATAGGGATTTGGAAAAATCCTGAATAACCGTCGAGAAAACAGTAGTATTGACGATTCGCTAATCTTTCAAGCATTTGGTGGATGAAGGGCAGAGGAAAATGATCCTTCCTAGTGGCGGCATTTAATTTTCTGTAGTCGATACACATTCGATGTCCAGTGACAGTTCTAAATGGGAATGAGTTCGTCTTTATTGTTCTTTACAACTGTAATACCTCCTTTCTTTGGTACGACATGCACCGGGCTTACCCAGTTGCTATTCGAAATCGGGTAAATGATTCCAGCATCTAGTATTTTAATAGTTTCTTTCTTAATTACTTTTTCAGATTTTGTTTTAGCCTCCTTTGGTGTTCTATTGATGATTTCTATTCATCTTCTAAATGAATGCGGTAGATCTGGAGAGATACCAGGAATTTCTTCGAGAGAATACCCGAGAGCTTTCTGGTGCTTGCGCAATTTGTTTAGTAACAATGCAAGTTCTTCACTACTCAGATTAGCGTTGACGATTACGGGATATAAGTCATTATATAGAAAGGCGTATTTGAGTCCAGCGGATAACTGTTTTAACTCGACCTTCAATACTTTTTCTGAGCTCCAATCATCCAGTGAAGATTGTTGTCGATCGATGGTACGTTGTAGATATCGATTGACGTTGATTTTTGACTCGTCGTTTTCCTCTTTGTCAACATTTGTGATTTCCTCGCTTACGTTCATCAACTGTGTATATTCGTCAGTTCTACTATCTATGCCAAACATGTCTCTTTCAGTGATAGGAAGGTCATTTTCTAGAGGGTCATCTGAGCATAGATGTTCGAAGGATTCTTCAGTTAACTCAGAGATGTCATCCACATAGAATGCTTGATTATCGATTAAGGGACGCTTGATTTATTTTTCCATGTCAAAAGTCATTGGAATGTCTCCAATGTTCAAGCGTATTCGTCCTTCCTTTACGTCAATTATCGCGCCAGCTGTGGCTAGAAAAGGTCTTCCTAAAATATGGGGATCTTTTGGGTCATGCTCGTATTTTAGCACAACGAAGTCCGTAGGTATATGACAGTTGTTTATCTTTATAGGTACGTCCTCAAGTAGTCCTTCCGGTACTCGAACGGATCTATCAGCAAGAACCAGGGTTATTCGGGTTGGTTTAAATTTGTCAAACCCGAGGGATATAGCAACATAGTAAGGAATTAGGTTGACGCTGGAGACTAGATCGCAAAGTGATATATCTAATCGTCTATCGTTTATGTTGCAATCTAAAATGAATCTACACAGGTCAGGTCTTTTAATTGGAGTTTTGCCTTGGATCATTGCACTTGCATCTTCTAAAACCGTCATGACACTGTGTTCCGATGATGGAAAACTCTTGGATACCATGTCTTTCAAATATTTCTTAATGGGAGGAGAGACTTTCATGGCATCACTCAGCAGCATTTCAACTGTGATTTTGTCAAAAATCTTCTTGCAAATCGCTTTATCCATTTCTCGTTTGTCTGCGACTTGTTGGGAGGGAAGGGGGGTAAAGTTCTATACACTCTCTCTATTTCCGGTTCGACGGGTGTTGTTCTCAGTGTAGTAGGTGTAGAAAGTCGATCGATGTTTTCATCACCACGTCGATCGATGTTGTTACCCTGTCATCGATCGATATCTTGGTCACTTCGTCGATCGATGGATGCATCTTCCTTTTCCTCGTTGCTGAGGTTAATCGGTTCAGAATCATCAAGAGTTCTTGATTCAGTTTTTTGGATCTCTCGCTTTCAGTGAGTTTACCATTGGTAGCGCTTTCTCTTGTAATTGGAACAAGGTGTTTCCCGCTCCTTAGAAGTACAGCGCATACTTGACGTTTCGGGTTTGTGGCGGTCTTTCCAGGGAGACATCCTTTTTCTCTTCAGACAAACCCATCGTCATGCGAAACTCGGCTATCCAAATTTTTAACATGATCACTCAAACCTTAATTTTCTCATTAATGTTAGAGTGCATGGAACCCAATCTTACATCAACATCCACAACTGTCTTCTGCTGGCATTTCAAACTTCCTCTCATAGATTCCACTTTGATCTTATGAGTCTGTTCTACCTCGTGGCTTCTTGTAGACCTCATGTTTTTCTTCGGATCAGCAAGTTTTTGCTCGCAAGAGACAATCTCATCGATGAGGTTTACATGCTCTTCTTCATCTCTTTCATGTGAAAGGGTCTCGAATACTCGATCTCCATTCAAATTCTCCATCTTCCTCCTCTCGAGATCAGTTTTCTTGGTACTAGTGCTAGTAGCAACATTTTCAATTAGCCCCGTATCTTCTTCAGGACTCCTAGTTTGAAGTTCCTTTGACTCGAAGAATCCAAAACCGCTTGGTATGCCCAATCGAGAGCCTTGAAGAAAATATTAAGTAGCTGAATCTCGGAAAATCTAAGGTGAGGGCAGTTTCGCTGGTAGGCTCCGAATCTTACCCAAGACGCCTTAAAAGCTTCAGTAGTGCCTTGAGAGAGATTATAGATCTTATTCCTAAATTCTTCGGTTCGTTCGTCATCGAAGAAGTTGTTGAGGAAGGCGCTTTTGATATCACTCCAGCAAGTCAGAGATCCTGGCTGTAATTTCTTCAGCCAGTAGGTCGCATCTCCGGCAAGAGAATGCGGGAAAAGCTTGCAGAATAAATAGTCTTCAGAGACTCCATGCATCTTGATGTTGGACACAAAGTCCTCAAGTGTGGTCTATGGGATTTTCATGAGGAAGACCATGAAAGGGGTGTTGACTCACTAGAGAAAAATATTTAGGTTTCAGCTCAAAGTCTTTCCTCTGAATTTCTGGTGGGCGGATCGCAGACCTGTTGGTATAGAACCGATCAGGTCTGTTGTAATCTCCAACCGTTTGGTGACGTTGCAGCCCAGCATTTAAAACAACAGCTATTCCAACAGGAATTGCAGCTCTATATCTATAATTAATTTGGTCTGATGCGTTGCATACTCGACCCTTTAGATCTCTTAGAACTACTTCTCTTATATTGAAATTTGTAAGCGCAGACTTACTTGCTTTCAGTTGATCCGTGTCGGTCGATTTTTGTAGTTTTGCGTCGATCGATTTTTGTGTATCCGCGTCGATCGATTTCAGCAGGAAAGTGTCGATGCGTCGCTCGATGTGTTCGTCATCTTGTGTTTTTCTTCTAAAGTACATGTGTTTTTCTTCTAAAGTACATGTGTCAGCAGGAAAAGAAGAAATTTTTTTAAGCAAACACAAAGTAAAATCTAGACTATATTCGAAACTTAATCTAATGGTAATAAGAAAGAGTCCCCGACAACGGGACCAAATTTGATATGTGCTCAAATTACCTTAGAGCAACTTTACTCTCATCAAAAGAGGTCAAGTTGTAGTATTCCACAGAGACTCTTGGATTACACAATAGATCTTATAGTCTTCGAAATAAAGCTAGATTGAAAAGTTTTAGAACAGTAACTTAAATGTATTCAAGTGCAAACATGAAAATATATCGATATTTGGAAGCGTATATTGATCAACGAGCATGACAAGTGTTCGATTTTAGATAATGAATGTTGTTACCAATTCAGGGAACATAGCTAGGTTCAGATAAATTCGTAGGTATGATAAGTAAGCAAACTAATTAAGTTACCAGGGATTTATAAATATTAATTGTTCTCGAACTCAAACTTTAAAGTATAATCTATTCAACTCTCGTTGTTTAGATGATGTAATGACTGAATCTCAGATCTCAACTCTCGTTATTGATCATGAGAAAGTGTTGATCGATGGTTCTATATGAACATCGATCGATACACCTTTCGGAATGTCGATCGATACAACTATCGTTGCGTCGATCGATGTTCTTTCCAGCAAGTTTTATGAACAGATTTGATATGTTCTCTAACTACCTAGACATACTCTCGTAAGTATCTAGACAATAAGATCAACTAAATGAATATCTAATTAAATCACCCTAACAACATATTAAATTCAACAAACCATAAATCACCCTTTGAAATCCTTAAATCTAACTAGAGAACTGCTCAAACATATTCATAAGAAACATTATGATGGTATGATAATACTGTAATAAAATAAATAATAGAGTAACAGAATAAAACAAAGAAACAAAGGGAGTTCAAGATATTCCCTCTCTCAAGGTGCTAAGTTCTCTCTCTCCAGTCCTAAGCTTTATCTCTCTTGAATAATATGAACCATAAAGAGCGTAGCCGCCAATAATGGCTTAAAACACACACATAAATAGGATTTCTGGTCGACCAAGGGCATATTAGTAATTTGTGATAGCTTCTGGGCTTAATTTGGTCATAAAATATAGCCGGCCCGCATTCTGACATCCAAATCGATCGATATGCAGTGTGCTGCATCGATCGATTTATGTCTCTCTTCTCGACAGCTTCTTCTTGCGAGGTAGACTGGCCACTCTTCAGTAAAACGGGCATAACTTTTACTACAGGATGCTGATTAACCTAAACCCGGTGGCATTGCAAAGCTAAATCAAATATCTATCTTGTGTCATAAGATGAGAAAAATCTAACGGTGGAAAGGTCTCCATCCATAGCTAAACATCTGACGTGTCTGTGCAGTTATGCACTTCGAAAGAATCCAAAAGGCACCAAAACCACCAAAACCACCACTTTCCTCCAAATTGTCTCTGAACCTATAAATACTCTAAAAAGACTCTAATACATAATAAATATTATATAAAATACTTATATACCATGGTTGAAAGTGGGTAAAATCCATGGTATATCAGTTATTCACGTGATTCTCGAATTAAAAACCCACCATAGAAGTAAAGTGTAAACTGGGTCTGGATTTAATCTCAAATATTACAATTACAACTGTTAAACTTAACACTAGCAAAGATTCATTTTTTGTGTATCATTAATTTAAGAGAAATTTAATCACATTAGGTAATTATGTAGGTTTTATTTAAGAAAAAAATAGATAATATATTTCAATTTGATAAATGAATGGTTTATAATTGACATACTATATAATATAGAGAAATTACCTATCAATTTAATTTTGGTCTAACAAAATTCTCAATTGATTCTCAAGTAGCTACGTAAGTAAAATTAACATTCAAATTACGTAACAACTCAGCAGGATAACTTTTTAATTAATACAACTAAATATTATAACGTTTTAAATGTTTTTTTTAATATATAGGAGATATTTTGGGACAATAAGATGTTAAACAATCAATCTTTTCTCTATCATAAAACCATCTTTATTAGTGGATTTAGCTGTCATTTTAAGGCTGAAAACGTGATGTTTGAGTGTAAATCTGAAAATTTTACATATCTGGAAATGAACGGTTTCGTTTTCCCCGAGTCCACTCAAACATGTACGCTATATTACATTTTCAGTTCGTTTCTTAACTTGTGTTCTGGTTTCTGATACACTTAATGGTAATTAGAAAAGTTGTTTAGTTTGGACAAAAATACTTCGTAAGTGAGATTTGATGCAGGTTTTGAGGTGAGCTTGGTTATTTCAGTGTCAAACATGACAACTGAAGCACAATCATTCCCGTGATTGACGCCAAGCTAAATCGTTGTACCTACAATCACCAGTCTTGAAAAAGGAGTATAAGTAAATTAACTCAAATTGGCAAGTAGAATCAGTCTAAGGCAAAGTTAAAATAAGAAGGACATTAAGTTTCAAAAAATGTAAGAGGGACATTTCTTTCGCTACTAACGCGTAACATATCATTAACAGCGTACGCACCTCCCCTTCTCACGTATGTAGAGAAATTCAGAGTTGATACCAAACATAAACTACTTTTGATATAGCAAAAGAAGATGAGAAATAGAAGACACATCAGCAAATTGCCACGTCGCAACAAAAAAAAATACTTACAGTTTATAAAGAAAAAAAGAACGATTTTTTAGACTCATTCGAAATTTGTAAAAAGTTTATTACACTTTTTCTCTAAATTTGGGATATTTGGGTGTTGAGAATTGATGTTTTATGAACACTTAGTTCTCAAATTCAATATAGCAAAGTTACATTTCTTCTTTATCACCGGACAACCTTGTCAAAAATAACTGACACATGTAAGCAACTGTGAGTATGCTCGCAGGTTTACACCTAGTTGGCTAACTTACGTTAGCCAATAGGTTGCAGAATAGTTAAGAAATATAATTTTCAATGTTAAAAGAAAAAATTACTAAAATGTTACGAAAAAGTTAGTTTATTACTAAACTAATATATATCTTTTTAAAATTACTAGAATGTTTTTAGACCTATAGTAAATTATAATTAAAGTTTTTATTTAGTTTTTTAAAAAATTGAGATTATTTTTAAACAATAAATCCACGTCACATATGAAAAATCTACATCAGATTCTCCATCACACACTAACTCAACCGTCTCTCACAATCTATCACAATTAAAAAAAAACGGAAGAACACAATTTAGTTTTCTTTCTTGTTCTTCTGTCTCGAACAAAGTAACCTCAAGTCGACATTGTGTTACTACCTCAAAGTAACTGAAGCGTTTCTTAACTGCTTCGAAGTAACCCGAAATCGTCGTCTCCAATCGTTTCGTTTCTACGAAATCTTCTTCGCCGCAATCGTATCTACGAAATCGTCACCTCTTTATGTTCTGGCTGATTAGATATTATTTTTTTGCTACGTTTGTTTTGATGAGTTTGATTTACGCTGTGACTGAACTATATATTAGGTTGCGGCTGAGTTATATATTATATTTGAACTGAGTTATATATTAGGTTTTGAGTGGATTATATATTATTTGCGGCTGAGTTATGTATTATTTTGTGGCTGTGTAATATATTGTTTTGCGGCTGAGTAATATATTATGTTGCGGTTGAGTTATATTTATGTTGTGGCAGAGTTATTTTTATGTTGCGGCTGAGTTATTGTATCATGTTTATTTTCGTTGATATGATCAGATGGATGTGTCTGAAGCTCAATCACCGGATTACGCTCCAAGACTTTACCCTGAAGGGTCTTGTAATCTAGAAGATAAAGAGATTAATCACAATTTTCATTCAGGAGAATTCTATCGCGTTAGAGAAGCAATAGGACATGATGTGTGGGAAGAACTGGAGAATTCTCCTCTTGGTGTAATTGCTAAGCTAGCTAAACGCAAAATCGTATGGTCTGGTAGAACCGTACACTATCTACTATGTAGACAGCTGCGAGTACATAAGAAGGAGATATGGAGTCTCGTTGTTGATGAACCTATCAGGTTTGGCTTGAACGAATTTGGAGAGATAACTGGGTTAAACACAGATCCAATGCCATCGGAAAGTATTGAACCTGACCAATACAAAGAGTTTTGGGAGGATTTGAAGGTGCCGCTTGGGATGTGACCCAAGTTAGATGAACTGAAGACATCATTAGAGGTCTGTCCATCTTGGGATTTTGTAAAGCGGAAATGGTTAGGGCTGTTACTTCTTCAAACCATGGGACTCTATGTTGTGCATCATAATTCTAGGATACCATTTGAAAGTGCAAAAATAGTATTCGATGATGAAGCCATGATGTCGTATCCATGGGGTCCGATTGCATATGAAGTTCTTGTTGTCTCTATTAAAATGTTGGATCCACAAGGAAGGACATACACCATAAACGGCATGAAGGACACTTTATTGATTTTGGCGTATGAATATGTCACTTGCTTTAGAGAGCGGTTTAGGAGAGTGGTCAACAATGACGACAATAGTGAAGACATTCCGCTTTTGCGATGGGGTGGAAAGCGTACACGTGCTAGTTTCCAACGTTTATTCTCTGAGGAGACCAGAGAGCACGGCCGGGTAAGTTTAACACTGAGTTGAATTTATTTAGTAAATGGCTGAGTTATGAATTATTTGATGGCTGAGTTATATATTATTATAGTTTGATGGCTGAGTTATGAGTTTTTATAGTTTGATGGTTGAGTTATGAGTCATTTGGTGACTGAGTTATGAGTTATTTGTTGGCTGAGTTAAGAGTAATTTGATGGCTGAGTTATGTGTTCATGTTGCAGGTGCGTGTTAGGAATATGGTTATGAAGGAATCAGTTGAAGAGGTGTTTCCTCAATGGCTGGGTGAAGCTGAAGACTTACAACTCGTTAATTTGATAACATACATACATGCTGGTAGATTTGTTAGAGGTTTTTGGGAAGTGAAGGGGCATAAGAAGAAGAAAAGAATGAAAGGTGGAGTTTTCTTCAGTATCTGAACCCACTAAGAAGCTGAAGAAAGTTAAGAAACAGAAGGAAGTTGAGCTGTTGCAACGGGAAATGATTCTAGCAAGAAAGAAAGTAGGGAAGATCTTCCAAACAATGAGGCTCTTAGGAATATAATGAGTACTCTGGATAATATTTCCAGAAAATTTGATCAATATGAAGGTCGATTTACTACAATTGACTCGCGGTTAAACGCCTTCAATTCCAACTATGGTGAGTTAGCCCAGAAAACTGTTGATGGTATAGTGAATGAGCATCTGAAAGTTCTGGGATAGGTCAAAAGCTTCATTGGTAACAACACACACGAGAAATCTTTACCACAGACTGTACAACAGAAGTCCGTTAATAGTCCACTAGCAACGGTATATAAGACCCCTACTGGTAAAGATCTGGAGGCGAAAAATTCTTTGGTGGAGAAGATTACTAATGCCAATGCCAAAGTTTTTAGGGTTAAACTGAATCTGAAAAATGAAGCTGTTAAAGCTTCAGAGGGAAAAAGAATCTCGTTGAAGTTTTTTGTGAGACTGATACTAAAATACTGATGCGCAGAAGGATGAGGCTGATGCGAAAGAGGTTGCTGCGAAGAAGGTCGCTGCAACTCCTTCAAAACCTGATCATCTTGATTTCCTTAGTATTTCTCCTACTAAAGATGTTAAGGTACCTAAGCATCGAGCCTATGGACGCGGCTGTAAGGTCAATCCAAAACAGAAGGATGAGGATGCGTTAACTCAGAAGGCAGAGGCTGTTCAGAAGGCAGAGATTGCTTTAAATAAGAAGAAAGCGGCTGAGTTAAAGAAAAAGGAAGCGGCTGAGTTAAAAAAAACAAATAGCCGCTGCTATGAAAAAACATGCTGGGTTAAAGAAGTAAGGAACCGCTGCTAAGAAGAAAGAGGCTGCGTCAAAGAAGCAAAAGGTGGGTGAGATAAAGAAAGAGGGCTTTACTATACCACGTGCCAGTAATAAGAGTAATGATTCCAACTCTACAGGATAGTTCCATTGTGGATGTGACAGACGACATTATCGCGTCACATAATGAATTGTTGCCGGAGTCTGATGTCGAGCTAGAGGAAGTGGTTAGATCTTCCAGGATAAAGGAGTATCGGGAGAAAACTGTTCAATTATCTACACAGGGTTGTTCATTGGTGGCAGTTTCTTCAGAACCATGTTTTCTTTACATTGGAGACAATGGAACGACGTGCATGAGGAAGAATGTTGAGCCTTCAACCGCTATATATGATCCTCTAGCACATGTTGATCCGTTTAAAGTGGAAATCCTTATGGATTACATAAGTAAAATTCCATCCCAAACCGTCAACATTACAGAAACCAACTAAAAACCATTGAGAACAGCTGATCATGAGACCGACTTCTACAACATAGTCATCACTGAAAGACCATGGCCAGACCAGCAATATGGATGTCAGCAATATGGATGTATGTTTGATAATGTAAGTCTCTATTACAGCCTCGATATTGTGAAGGTCTCGATATGCGGTAATAGAGATCATATGTAGCGGTTGAAGGCTCAACATTCTTCCTCATGCACGTCGTTCCATCGTCTCTAATGTAAGGAAAACATGGTTCTGAAGAAAATGCCACCAATGAACAACGCTGCGTAGATAATTGAACAGTTCTCTCCCGATACTCCTTTATCCTGGCAGATCTAACCACTTCCTCTGGCTGGACATCAGACTCTGGCAACAATTAATTCTGTGACGCGATAATGTCGTTTGTCACATCCGCAATGGAACTATCCTGTAGAGTTGGAATCGTTACTCTTATTACATTGGCACGTGGTATAGTAAAGCCCTCCTTTTTATCTCACCCACCTTTTGCTTCTTTGACGCAACCGCCTTCTTCTTAGCAGCGGCTTCTTGCTTCTTTAACTCGGCCTGTTTTTTCTTAGCAGCGGCTGTTTGCTTTTTTAACTCAACCACTTCCTTTTTCTTTAACTCAGCCGCTTCCTTCTTCTTTAAAGCAGCCTCTGCCTTCTGAGTTAACACATCCTCATCTTTTTGTTTTAGATTGACCTTGCAGCCGCGTCCATAACTTGGACGCTTAGGTACCTTAACATCCTTAGTAGGAGAAATACCAAGGAAATAAAGATGATCAGGTTTAGCAGGAGCTGCAACGACCTTCTTCGCAGCAACCTTCTTCGCAGCAACCTCTTTTGCATCAGCCTCATCTTTTTATGCATCAGTATCTTTTGTATCAGCCTCATAAAAAACTTCAACCAGACTCTTTTTCACCTGTGAAGTCTTAGCAGCTTCATTTTAAAATTCAATTTAACCCTTAAAACTTTGGCATTTGCATTAGCAATCTCCTCCGCCAAAGAATTTTTCGCCTCTAGATCTTTACCAGTAGGGGTCTTATATACCGTTGCTAGTGGATTATTAATGGACTTCTGCTTTATAGTCTGTGGTACATTCTGTGGTGAGGATAAAGAATTCTCGTGAGTGTTGTTACCAATGAAGTTTTGACCTATCCCCAGAACTTTCAGACGCTCATTCACTATATCATCAACAGTCTTCTGGGCTAACTGACCAAAGTTGGAATCGAAGGCGTTTAACCGCGAGTCAATCGTATTAAATCAATCTTCATATTGATCAAAATATCTGGAAATTTACTCATTATACTCCTCAGCGCCTCATTGTTCGAAAGATATTCCCTACCTTCCTTCTCACTAGAATCTTTTTGCCGTTGCAACAGCTTCACCTTCACAAGTGTTCACTTTCTTCTGTTTCTTAACTTTCTTCTGCTTCTTAGTGGGTGACTCAGCTTCTGACGAAAGTCCACCCTTCATTCTTTTCTTCTCCTCGTGACCCTTCACTTCCCAAAAACCTCTAACAAATCTACTAGTATGTATGTCGGATATAAAATTAACGAGTAGTGGGTCGTCAGCTTCACCCAGCCATTGAGGAAACATCTCTTCAACTGATTCCTTCATAACCATATTCCTAACACGCATCTGCAACAGAAACACATAACTCAGCCATCAAATTACTCATAACTCAGCCACCAAATAACTCATAACTTAGTCACCAAATAACTCATAACTCAAACATCAAACTATAATAACTCATAATCAGCCATCAAACTATCATAATTCATAACTCAGCCATCTACTAAATAAACTCAACTCAGCGTTAAACTTACCCGGCCGTGCTCTCTGATCTCCTCAGAGAATAAACGTTGGAAACTAACACGTGTACGCTTTCCACCCCATCGCAAAAGCAGAATGTCTTCATTGTTGTCTTCATTGTTGAACGCTCTCCCAAACCGCTCTCCGAAAAAAATGACAGATTCATACGCCCAAATCAATAAAACGTCATTCATGCCGTTTATGGTGTATGTCCTTCCTTGTGGATCCAACATTTTAATAGAGTCAACAAAAACTTCATATGAAATTCGACCCCATGGATACGACATCATGGCTTCATCGTCGAATATTCTTTTTGCACTTTCAAATGTTATCCTAGAATTATGATGCAAAGCATAGAGTCCCATGGTTTGAAGAAGTAACAGCCTTAACCATTTCCACTTTACAAAATCCCAAGATGGACAGACCTCTAATGATGTCTTCAGTTCATCTAACTTGGGTCCCATCCAAAAGCATCACCTTCAAATCCTCCCAAAACTCTTTGTATTGGTCAGGTTCAATACTTTTCGGTCGCATTGGATCTGTGTTTAACCCAGTTATCTCTCCAAATCCTCGTAAGCCAAACCTGATAGGTTCATCAACAACGAGACTCCATATCTCATTCTTACGTACTCACAACTGTCTACATAGTAGATAGTGTACGGTTCTACCAGACCACACGCTTTTGCGTTTAGCTAGTTTAGCAATTACACCAAGAGGAAAATTTTCCAGTTCTTCCCAAACATCATGTCATATTGCTTCTCTAACGCGATGGAATTCTCCTGAATGAAAATTGTGATTAATCTCTTTAGCTTCTAGATTAGAAGACCCTTCAGGGTAAAGTTTTGGAGCGTAATCTATTGATTGAGCTTCAGAAACATTCATCTGATCATATCAACGAAAAACATGATACAATAACTCAGCAGCAACATAATAATAACTCAGTCACAATAGAATAATAACTCAGCCACAACATAATTATAACTCAGCAGCAACATATTATATAACTCAGCCACAACATAATATATAACTCAGCCGGAAAAAATATATAACCCAGCCACAAAATAATACATAACTCAGCCGCAAATAAATTATGCCACTCGAAACCTAATATATAACTCATTCCAAATATAATATAACTCAGCCGCAACCTAATATATAACTCAGTCACAGCGTAAATCAAACTCATCAAAAAAACGCAGCCAAAACATAATATATAATCAGCCAGAACATACAAGAGATGAAGATTTCGTAGATACGATTGCGGCGAAGAAGATTTTGTCGAAACGAAACGATTGGAGACGACGATTTCGGGTTATTTCGAGGCATTTAAGAAACGCTTCAGTTACTTCGAGGCATCAACACAATGTCGACTTGAGGTTACTTTGTTCGACACAGAAGAACAAGAAAGGAAACTAAACTGTGTTCTTCCGTGAGAGACGGTTGAGTTAGTGTGTGATGGAGAATCTGATGTGAATTTTTCACTTGTGACGTGGATTTATTATTTAAAATAATTCTAATTTAAAAAAAATTAACTAAAAATTTTAATTGTAATTGACTATAGGTCTGAAAAATTTCTAATAATTTTAAAAAGATGTATATTAGTCTAATAAAAAAATAATTTTTTCATAATATTCTAGTAATTTTCTCAAAAAAAAAAAAGACTTCTTTACATAAGATTCGCTTAGGTTCGATTTTCTGACTTTTCTTTATGTTCGCGGAGGTATAGAATAGCGATGCATAGCCGTCCCTATAGCTTTAATTTGGATAGAAAACAAAATGTCAAATTTTTTTGTGAGTTTGTAACACTTACATGGTTATCTGATTTTCAGTAGTCTATTTTATCCAGAGCAACGAGCCCACCTCCCAATTAGCATTAAATACCTGCGACTTTAGTTCCTAACCAAATTATCTTAACTTGTGTGGCCATCAAGAGACTCGAGACTCCACGTATCCACCACCATTCAGTCTATAACATACTCCTTCTATTTTTAAATAATACATGTTTTGAGATTTTCACACTTTTTAATAAAACATATTAAAATTTACTTATTAGTGCATAGTTTTTTGTTATTTTATATTTCCTATATTTCTAAACTAATAAAATTTCAAGAAATGCAATTAATGTTTTTGAAATTCACAATTATTCATAATTAGTTGACAAAAATTACATTGAAATATGAAATATACATCTTTTTGAAACAAAAAAAATTCTTAAAACATACATCTTTAAAAAACAGAGGGAGTAATAAATTAATAACTTTTCTCACAATTAAAAGTATCCAGATCATCAAGAACGATTAAAACTAATAATATTGATAATTTATTTAATTTATAAAATTTGTAGTATTGTTATTATTATAATTATTTTTTTAAAAATAATCTACACGAAAACTAAATAATATAAATAAAATCGTAAAACAAACAGTGAATAATTCATTTTACTGAGGAAATAAACTCTAGATACTCAAGTTCGCATATGTTACATAAAAACAAATATATAATAACCACATCGTTAAATCATAACTTATAATGATACTATATGAAAATAGACAGAGAATTATAAAGGTCCACAAAAGAAAACACAATATGCACTCCCACATATAATAAAAGAAATGATAACTTAATTAATCGGTGCACAAAAACACAACTTTTTTTTTTTTTTTGCTAAAATCTGTTGCAACAATAAAAGGCACAAAAACACAACTTACTAAGCAATCACAATAATGTTTACAAGTTATGGGACTAACACTTTCGTATGATTATTAAATTAAGCTCCAGACACAACATATTTTTGGAAAACACACAACAAAGGATTACAATACAAAAAAACAGCAAATATTGCAGAATCCATAATTACTACTAAATTTTCATCCGCGCATCCACGCAAATGAATCTTTTCAAAAATATATTATTGTTTTTTGTATCACTTTTTAGGATTGGACAAAAACCCGAATCTGAATAACCGAACCGATTCTGATCTAAAAAAATAGTAACAAAACTGATTAAATATCTAAACTATTCAAAATTTTCATATTTAGAGAACTAAAACCTAATCCGATCTGAACCAAAGCAATTCAGGTATCCGAATGTATATGAAATAGATTTATTACTTATATATATTATTTATTTTAGATTTAATGTATATAAAAACATCCAGGATATATATGTGATACTTTTTAGTTGGTTTAAATACTTGAAAATATATAAAAATAGTTAAAAAGTAAATATCTAAAATAGTAAAGTATACTCATAACACCAAAAAAACTTAAAATAATTACTGATTCCCTATTGAAATATTTAAACCAAACCGATTTATATTTTAAGTTTAAGTATTCATACATAGGTTATTCAAATTTATATGTAATATATTTTTTACAGATTTTGAGAAATTTGAATTATGTAATGAATTTTAAAATTTTAAAAATAATTTAAATGGATTATCTGGATCCAAAATGAACCCGCAAAAATCCAAACCAAACCAAACCGAAATTAAGAAATATTTAAATAGAGATGAAATCTTTGACCCAAAAACATAAACAGATCTGAACTGAACCTGAATGGGTATCGAACGCCCACCCCTAGTCACTATTATATATCATATGTGTGAAATCATATAATAATTGTATTTTATTATATACCATCATATAAGTAATCATATAATTAATAGTATTTTATATTAACCATCATATAAATAATCACATATATTATATTTATAAAATTTAATGTGAAGTATAAAAATTATATTTTAAGTTGGTGTTTGAAATTGAGCTTTGTATTATATTTTTCTTATATATATATTATATATATATATATATATTGAAAATGTTTCTTTTTATAATAAAAATAGGAAAATATTTTAGTAAAAATAAATTTATGAATATATGTAAAATTTTAAATGAATTTTGATATAAATCAATTTTAAATTATTATTTTGATTTGAAATATGTATATCAAATAATATAAGTCAATTACTTTTTAATTTAATGTAATGGATTTTCAAATTTTTAATAACATAAATACATTACTTTTTTTTAATATACTATACATGTTTCCTAATAACATTATATTTTTTTTATATTGATATCCATGTTAGGTTTAGGGTCCCATGCTATCCGGACATGGGATGATGACTATCGATCGATGTTTGAATCTCTGCATCGATCGACGAAGTCCACAAAGTCTTCTGCTACGAGTAAACCAGTCCGGATTATGACCCATGAGGAGTTTGCAGCCAGACACCCTCACCCACTCGAACCATTCACCGATCAACATCAAGAGGATGAAATCGATCGACAAACCGAGCCTGAAATCAATCGACGTGAGCAGTTTGACATCGATCGACATGCACCCCTAACATACCGAGTGCGGTTACCAAAGATAGATATGGATCAAATTAATGCACTCGACATTCAGAAAACCCACCAGACGTGATTGACGATACATCAGAGCCTATGGAGATAGAAAAATAGAAAGTGCAAAAAGGACCTTAAGAAAAAGGAAAGAGAAGGTTCTCAAGCACTATAAAAGGGAGGCTAATGCAAAGGAGCTGGAAAATTCAGGAAACGAGTTCTAAGGATCCCAACAGAGAACCCCTTTGAGAAGGATACTTTACACATAGATTGTGGATGTTCTTCAGAGAGACCAAAGTGACAAAAGCTGATACTGAGAAGATCTTTCATCAGGTCAGAGAACAGATGAAAGATAAGATCACATTGAAGAAGAAGAGTGATCCTGGAGAGTTTGCAATACCATGCTTGGTGAAAGGTATTGAGTTCTCACATGCATTGTGTGACACATGAGCATCAGTCAGCATTCTACCCAAGGTTATGGCAGACCAACTAGGTCTAAAAGTAGAACCTTCCAAGGAATCATTCTATTTTGTGGATTGTTCTATGAAGAATTCAGGAGAAATCAACAGAGACCTCGAGGTGCAGATTGGTAATGCCTAATTCCAGTTGACTTTCATGTCTTAGACATCAAGCTGAACTGGAATTCTTCTCTACTGCTAGGAAGAGCTTTCTTAGCTACCGTGGGAGTAGTTTGTAACTTACAAACAAACCAGTTGTGTCTGACACTCATTGTTCCAAAGATTCACTATGACTCAATCAGAGTTGTCAAGCCACAGACGTCCTGCAAAGAAGCTACAGATGATCCAAAACTCGTATCAGCATGCTACTGTGCAGACGAGTATGAGACAGAATACTCTGAATCGACTGACACCAACACGGAGGCATCGATCAATACACATGATCCCACGTCGATCGATCCATCAGTCCATATATCGATCGATACGTACTCACCCCACACGATCAATAGTTTTCACTTTACATCGATCGATAGTACACCTATGTACGAAGTAGATGATTTTCCAAGTGACTATTCATATTGGAGTTGGGAGAACGACTACTACCAGCCTACATTCGCAGTGGAGGCTGCAGAGACAAGAGATGATGAGTATGATGAGGACTACGTAAGGGAAAGAGAAATTGAATACTCATTCCCTCGCAGAGAAGAGGAGCCCACCCCACATGTGTCCCACCCATTCATACCAGCAGATCATGATATAATAGACTCATATTCAGAACCCTATGGGAAAGACACTAGTCTCAATCGCATATCCAGAGCAGAAAAAGGCAAATCGATCGACATCAACAACTACACATCGATTGATATGGGACATACAGAAGAACGAGATGATTTCCCAGGACACTACTATCTGATCTTTGCACTAGAAACTGCTTCATCATCCCAACATCTGGAAGAGTATAGTGGGAACTATGAGAAAGAACAAGCTAAAGAGCACCAAGGAGTCCTCATTGGAGAAAGATTTCCATCTCATTCCCATGGAATCATAAATTCAGCATCAACTGACGTTGGACACTCCACATCGATTGATACCAGTCCAAGACGAGGAGAACATGCTCATGCATTGATCGACACAGTAAACAACAAATCGATAGATATGAGGAAACCGACATTGAGGAAAATGAAATTTCAAAATTGGAAAATTGGCTGGTGATTGCTATAAAAGGAGTTCCGGGATAGAAGAAACACCACACACCCTAGAAGCAAACAAGATGCATCAGTAACCTTCGTATCCAAAATCTTATGGAGAAAGATTCAATTGCCATCATCCCCATCGACCAGACAAGAAGAAATCGATCGACGAGCATCCTCCACATCGATCAATATTCAACCATTGCCATCAGAGGTATACATTGAAAATAAATTAGATTATAGATATCTAACACTGGATGAGTTTGGTATTTTCAAGGATCCAGAAGGCAATGCACGAGCTATTGATGGCCGTATTCTACAGGCATCCAGAGAAGATATTGCAGATATTTTTGCTATAGCCACTAGACCAGACAATCTCTTTATTCAGCAACACAATGATCAATAATATGAGAAAAGGATAACTGCAGAGTTATTCGCAGCAGCCTGCAGAGTTATTCGCAGCATCCTGCAGAGTGGGTACACGCTTCAAATATTGGCAACAGTCAGATGCTACATGATCAATCGATAGGCACACTGCCACATCGATCAATAGGCACACTGCCACATCGATCGATAGGCACACTGCCACATCGATCGATAGGCACACTGCCACATCGATGGATGAGGCCAACGCAAAATACTGGGAAGAGAAAGATAGATATGGAGTGTACCGAGATGTGCTTGGACATGCACGAGGCATTGACGGAAAATTCATTCCAGTATCTACCTTCCACATTAGAGACATTCTGAAGAAAGCTTCGTTGTATGAGCACTCATTCATCTGCCTACCAGAGCATAGAGAGAAGTTCACTCAAGCTACACCACCAGATCCTTACAGCAGAGCAGACATGGACGAGTCTCAAAGGAATCTACAGATTCCAAGAGGACTCACTGAATGATTTCAAGTAGAGTCTTGACAGTATCTATCATCTACTCAATGACAAGATCACATGGTTGACTACGTCTATGGAGGGACTTAGAGAAGATATTTCTACTATGGAGGAGCAGAAAGCAAGAGAAGCTACAAGATGAAATTCATGGAAATCTAAACCATCAATCGATGACCAATGGAAACCATCGACCGACATGCAACATCATACATTGATCGACATCATTACCAAGAAATCGATCGATAGACGCTTTGCAGCATTAGAAGACAAGTTACATTCTTTTGAAGAAAAATTGGTAGTTCTTACGACCGGATGAGTGCTGACATGGATGCATTAGCTACACGAATGAATGAGTTCCAGCAAGAGATGGACACAATTCAGAGACAACTCGATTTTCAAGAAGAAATATCTCCATCGATCGACAGGATGACTAAACCATCGATCGATATTCAACAAGCAACATCAGAAGTCAGGCACACATCGATCGATAGCAAACTTAGCACATCGATCGACGACAAGTATACATCACCGTTCACTTCTATGAAAGATGAGATACTTTCTAGCATCAAGATGGATAATAAATGGGAGCAAGAGAACATAAAGAAGAAACTTGATGTATTCTATTGCACACTAGATAACAACCTCAACTGGGCAACCAAGAGGGGTGAGTTACTGCAAAAGGAGCTAGACGTGCTCCGCAAAAGGAAAAGTATCGACAGAAGCATCAGCCATCGATCGATACAGAGCATACAACATCGATCGATATGAAAGAACAGCGCTACACGAGAAGTTATGAGCTGAAACAAAGAAGGAAACCAAGCTGATACATTAACCCAACCAGAAGAAGCTACCTACACCAAAGAATAAGTTGACAAGATGGTAGAAGAGATCTATGAAGCTTTAAGACATTTAGAGGATGGGTACTATAAGAAGTTTGATAACATCTACTTCCCCTTCTACAGCAGCATAAGTACTTTGCTTTCATGGACCGAGGGCATACAGAAAGAAGTAAAGGCTATTCATAGGCAACCTGCAATTCACCATGCGACATACACATCGATCGATAAGCCATCGCGAGCATCGATCGATATAGGAACATCGATATCGATCGACATTGAAGCTACAACATCGATCGATACTGATACTCCATCAGTCCACGAAGAACCTATCGAGGACAGAATTGGTGTGCTAGATACAATGCAAGAGAAATTGAAGAAACTATCAGAGTACGCTTATGACAAGCTTAGGAAGCATCAGTTCAACATTGAATGTTTTGAGGAGAGGCTACAACTATTATCAGATGAGACACAAGACATGAAAGATAGGTGGACTAGATCAGATGAGGCCATAAGAAGCTTCACTGCAACATGGTCCAGAACAAGAGGAAACGAAACAAACGCTTGTTACCCAACAAGCAGCTGTTTTCAACAACACTAAGCCATTCAACCTCCAAAGTCAAGGTAAATGACTATAACAAAGCGCTAAATGGGAGGCAATCCACTATTAGGTAATTTTATTTATTTTTACTCATTACTGGTATTTATTTTTGTTTTTATGCAGGTCAAAACAAGAAAAAACAAAAAGAATAATCTGAGTAGACATTTGCCTTCTCTATCGACCGACGTAACCAAGTCGACATCGATCGACATCGATCGACATCATCACATCCGCCACGATCGACATGCACTCACCGACATCTATCGATATGGTTTTTGTCAGGTATAACGTTCTAACTTGTTTAATTTAGTACTTATGCTTTATTTCTTTCAAACCACCGACTGTTTTACACTGGGGATAGTGTAATTTAAATCTCGGAGGATTACTAATGATTATCTACTATTATGAGTCTTATTTAAAATGTTTTCAAAAGTTTTTATTGAGTCAAGAAGAAGACAATGATCTAATTTTGATTTATTACTTGTCATCTAACCACTCTTTAGACTAGTCTAAGATACTAAAGTGGATCAACATGTCAACTATATTTGCACTTACTGAGAGTGTTTAAAGGAATCAATGCTGACCTCCAACCTAATATTGACTTGATTTGCTTGTCTTGGGGCTTGGTATACATAAGATCGGAATCCTCCTGCAAGTCTATAAGGTAAAAAGTATGTGTGTTTCTGGTTCACTTCCTTCTGTCTCTTCGACATCTTAAGATCTAAGTTTATAAAGAAAAAATTGAAATGATTTCTTGAGAGGCAGGGAGATAGGTAAATTACATGTGACCCCATTATTCTAAATCTCAGGGATGATCACACATTGTGGAAATGAGGGGTAGGTAAATTACCTATGACCCCATTATTCCCTACACTTTGCCAAAATGTATGAGTTACAAATGTCAATGAGATGAACTAGATGGCTTGCATCAGCATCGAAATTCATTGAAATTGAAACTAATAAGAGATTCACAAAAGAGAGAAGAGGGGAGAAAGGGATCAAAGAAGACTGCAGAAACTTACTTGAGTTGAGTCCATATGTCATTTAATCGATATTCCCAAGTTAAAGCCTACACTTTTATTTTAGGCAATAAATGAGGTTAGTAAAGGGGATTGCGAGACATAATAGGTTGAGTTGTTGAACTACGAGAATTTGGTTGTTATACATATGGTATAATGTGCTCCTAAAGTTAAGATGATTATGATTTGACTTGCACTACTAGAGAGACGGTGACTTGAGTTTTTAAAATTTATTGAGTAACTGCTGTTTTCAAACCTCTTTTAGAGAGACTACTAGTTGGTTTTGCTTTAGGACAAGCAAAATGGTAACTCTGGGGGAGTTGATATACCATGGATTTTAACTGATTTTAGCCATGGTATATAGGAGTTTTAGGATAGATTAACTATGATTTGGAGTCTAGATAGCATATTTTACAGGTTCATGAGTGATTGGAGGAAATATGGTGATTTTGGAGCATTTTAGAGATTCAACACGAGATGACCATATCGACCAGCACTTGAGGTCGACACGGAGAAAGACATGTCGACCGATGCACACCTTGTTACATCGATCGATGGAGAGCGCGCAGAAGCCCAGTTTGGTCACAACCTGAAGCCCAAGACTCCATATAATTATCAAAATATCCCTGACAAGTTTTAACCTAATATTTACAACATTTATACATTGCCTAAGTGTTGGAGGCAGAGAGAGAGCTTTTTAGGTTTTTCATATTTTTCATAGCAAACAGTTTTACGGCTTGAGAGAGAGAGAGAGAGAGAGAGAGAGAGAGAGAGAGAGAGAGAGAGAGAGAGAGAGAGAGAGAGAGAGTTATCTTTGAGAGCTTTCTTGTACTCTATTACTTTCTATTCATCTATCTATTCTATGCAGTTTTATTTAATGATTATGATGTTTTGCTTAGCTATGTCTGAGTAAATATCTTGCTAGGTTTAGGGTTCAAATAGGTTTTGAGGGATTAGCTACTTGACTTGTGATATTCATCTTTGAAGATTGTTCTTAATGCTTGTCTAGGAATAGCTAACCTATAATTGAATAGTGGATTTATCCTCTGATATATCTTCTGTGAGTTAAGACTTGCTAGAAACAAGCGAGAGCTGATTTAGCAACTCCTAGTGAACTGTTCTCAACCTGGCATAAATCTTACTAGAGGCCTGTCGATCGATTCTCCAATAGAGACATCGATCGATTCTATGCAAATCTATGTCGATCGATACGTCCACATATGAGCATTCATATCATTATAATCCTGATAACCTGAATAGAAACCCTAAGTCTAACGCCTTCGTCATAACTGTTAAACCTCAAATCAATCAATTGAACAATTGTCTTGTTCACAATTTGAAGTTTACTTGTAATTTACTGTTTTTGAATCTTCAACCTAGTTTAGTTCTAATAAGATCTAGTGTGTGCCTCAGTTCCCTGTGGATTCGATACCTAAGTACTACAACTTTACATCTTTTGATGAGAGTAAAGTTGCTCTAGAGTAATTTGAGCACGTATCAGATATGATCTCCATTGATGATAAAATTTATAAGATTTATTTAAAGACTCAAAAGTTAGTCTTTCCAACAATAAGGGAAGAAAATAAACAGCAGGGAAAGTAAAGAGTTGAAATTAATTATCATTGATCCTCCGACTAAAGAACGTGAATAGAAGTCCAAAATGAATGTATGGAGATAATTCTATTACAAAGATTAACATGAGTTGCCAGATTCGTTTACTGGCCCTAAGAAAATGATTAAGTAACAAGTATCAGCTGTAAATGCTCCAGTTAAAATGGATGCCTAGAAGGACAATATCAAACTCCTAATGAGTCTAAAGAACGCATGAGGCGTGATAGACATATCGGTTCCAAATATAATAATCTTTGAAAAAAGGAGCATGAATGAGAATGGCAAGAATCGAGGAATGAAATATTAAGGATCTCTAGAAGAGATTGAAAACATGACAAGAAAGAAATTCATGTACCTGAGAATAAAGAAAATCTCAAATAGCTATGTCATGTCTGGAACAATATGAAACTGATATCAAATCGACGTCGTGAATACTCATGCATGCAATGTAGCACTTTATGAGAATGAGAATCATGAATCATCTATTGAAAAGTGTATACATTGTGATAAATGGCCGAAAAGGGAAAGAAACAATATATGCAGATGTAAAATCTCTTTGAAATATAAGAGTATTCAGACTGGTAGTCCGTACATCTAATAGTGTAAAACTAGTGGCACACAAATAGGTCTTTATGTGAAAGAATGAAAGAGATGATGAGAAGTTGTGAGATGCAAAAGAGTAGTTGCACAAGAGTTCTCACAAAGACCTAAAATTGTTATAAGAAATACATCATCATGTGGTGGAAGCATCAACTTTCAAGTTTCTTTAGTCTAGAAAGAACTAAAAGCCACTGAAAACTGACAATTATGTCAATGACCCAAAAAGATATAAACTGTAAGAAGAAATAAGTGCTAACATTAATGCATGAGTATTATTAAGCATATAAAGGAAATAGTTCTTGGTCATGAAGTACCATGATATACACTAGTCTATATTTGAGAATTGATTTTGACATGTGTCATCACCATATTAATTTTGAAAGAAAAATAATGACATGGCACACTAACATTGATGACATGGCTTGAAATAAATTATAACATGGATATTTACATTTAGTGTTGATTTATATTTAAGATAATTTTTTAAAAATATAGTAATAACTTATAGATCATTATGACATATTTATATTTAATATTGATTTATATTTAAGGTAAGTTTTTAAAATATGAAAATAACTTATATATCATAATTAATATAACAATAAATAATAAATTAAAGGCCAATTTGGCTAGAAATACACAAAACATAAGTCAATTAGCATATCATGCAAAAAAAAAGTTATTTAGGTAGGTGGAAAGAGAAACAGAGGCGAAAGTACTCATATGTCCCTTCGTTTTCCAACTTGTGTATCTATCTTATTAAAACAGAAACATTTTGTTGGACCTAACATTTATTTTGTAAATTTTTAAATTAAATACATCTTTATACTTTATAGTTAAACATACATTAAGTCACTAATGTTTCTTTCTTTATACTACTATCCATGTTTCCAAACAATATACTTATTTCTTTATACTACTATCAATGTTTCCAAACAATATATTTTTTATACTACTATCAATGTTTCCAAATAATACAATAATTAATCTTAGTTATTTTATATCTATCATTTTCTCTTTAAAATTTTGTAGAAACGCCATAATTTCATAAATTGCAAAATAGTGAACTTTAAAATTTCGATTATAAGATTACAAATTATGAAACTATTACAATTTAAATCCAACTAGATCATGACCCGCTCGACGAGCGGGAGTCAATTTTTTTTAATCTTTGTTTTTACTAACTGTATACATGATCGCAATGTGTAGTAATATAGAATTTTGATAAATAACAATGTGTACTAATGTGTTTAAATAACCAATGTGTTTAATTACTAAATTTGATTTTTAAATTTTATGATAACGTAAAGTAGATTTTTTTCTATATTATTTAAAATATATAGTGCTATATATTTTGTATTTTCAACATTTATCATACAAAACTTACATTGGGATATTATTTATATGAAAATATGTGTAACATAATATATTTATATATTATATAAACATATGCACACCCGCACGGGTTTTATTTTTAAAATGTATTCTATATTGTTTAGTTTTATGTAGTACCGAGTTTGTATAATTCAATTTTGTGTTTAAAGAACAATATCAAAACTGTCTTTCGTATGTAAAAATAACACTTTGCAAGCGCGAGTTGTGTCTTTTTATTGTAACACAAAATTTTATATAAAACTTATGTTTTTTGTACATTACGAAATTTAATTTTTAAAAATAAATTACGTAATTTCAAAGTGAATTTTATCTCTGAGGTCTAATATATTTTGTGTGTAATGGTTTAAAGCATTTTCGATATATATTATATTTCAGTTTGGTTTGTTTTTAGTATTATTGTATAAGTATAATACTATACAATATTACTATATTCTAAACAATATATGAAGCTATGTGTTATTTGTTTTAGAAAGTAGATTAGGCCCAACGTAGTTATAAGAATAGTCATATTTTTATGTATGTGTCTATGACTTATCTACCTAATGTTATTCGTACTAATAAAATTAATATGGCCAATAAAAGTATACTAATCAATTTAAAATGAATTGTATAGGGTAACTATAGAACGATTAATATTTTTAGTATTCTTAGTATATATCTTATTTAAATCGATATATAATAAATGTAAAAATCATATATGGAATATGGACAAAAAGAAGAACTGTAGTTAAGGAAATACATCAATGCAAAATTAGACTATGATACGTATTATATATAAAGAATGAGACATTTAATTTAAATATATGAGGTCCATTTTTAAAAATCCATCTAGAAAAAGTTGTAATGTTCCTATTTTAATAAGATATATTAGATTACATATTGGTCATCCATCAGTTCAATCGGTTAGTCTCGGTTTTAGTGATTTTTTAATATGAATATTTTAAAAACATAAATTGAATTGTCAGATCTCCGGATTAAACGGTATAATCACAATCGGGTTGAATTTAAAAATACTGATTTAAATGCAAAAATATTTTAAATACACACTCTTTAAAAATAACCAAAATATTTGTTAAATTATAAGTGAAATTTTTCATCGTAAAATATCTCGCGCTTCAAAAGCGCGGGTCAAAATCTAGTGTAGCTTACAATACTAACGTAGGTATATCCAGCATATTTATGATGAAAGCGACATTTTGTCTCAAGTTATCTCCGCGTTAATGGACATTTTCGAACAAACCTATTTTACACATATGTCCCTCAACTCTCGGATAATGAGAATAAAATACCCAAAGTTTGTTATATAGGAATAAGATCTGGAAATGAAAGAAATGCTGCATATAGAAACCTTGCAAAGCAATGTAAGCATTATAATAAGTATAAGTAGCGGTGGAAAGGACAAGTTGACGAAACTTCAGAACGGAATGAATCGTTTGTGAAATAGACAATAACGTGTGTTGACTTCCAAAAGTTCAACGCTGGGAGCTAATGACCGATTTAGATGAACTGTACCCACCTGAGCATCGCCTATGCCCAAGGCTGGTAGGGAAGCTTTTAATAACTTCTGTTTGGTGAACCATCTTTTCACGACCATCCAAACAGACCTTTTTGTGCCAAAGACAGGGCATCTCTTTGTCAAAACACTTCCATGTTCCTTGCATGGGAGTATACGATACTTATGCTGGTCGGCAGAGAAGAATGGGAAAGAGGAGCACCGTTAGTAGCATTGGACTCAATCGATGATCAGGAAGAACTACGAGAAGATGACCTTGAACCCGACATGTATAAATATTATGGAGACATAGAAAGTGATACTAATGTTTAGTTTCTAGCATTAAAGAGGGACAATAATTCCAACACGTGTTTGAACAACGTCCACAATTTTAGATGAAGAGCACATGAATAATTGGATGTAATAGGAACAACGTTACAACTGAAATCACTTAATACTTATACGGTTAACCTCACTCGAGAAGCTACGGTATAGGGGTACTTGTGGAATATATTGAATGTGTAACAGTTAGTAACCGAGTACCTAATTAATCTTTATATCATGTATATAGTGTGCAATTGCCCTAAATTAAATAGAAAATAATAATAATTAAAATTTTGAAATATTATTTAGCTATATTTTTATAAGTATTTAATTTTAATTACAAAAACAGTTCTTCAAAATACTATGCATTTGAAAAAGAATAATTTTTTTTAAATAACGACATGAACATTTACAATTATTGTTGATTTGTATTTTTAGTAAGTTTTTAAAATATGGTAATAACTCATAGATCATCATTAATATAGCAATAAATAATATAATGTTATCAATAGAAATATAATATTATTTTGGAATTTTCAAAATTTAATTCTATTTTTTAAATATTATTAATAAAACAATTCTTCAAAATTATACAGTTTTTAAATGTAATTGTCTAATCTCAATACTATTAGTTTATTTTTAATATCCATAAATTTTAGAAAATTATTTAGTTTTATGTTTTGATAACTATACACTTAACATAATTTTCTCTTACATTTACAAAATTTGATTTAATATATTTTAACAAAAAGATATAAATTAAAGAATATTTCAAAATTGTAATTTAAATATATACATATATATTACTAAAATACATTTAATAAAAATAAAATTTTAATCTTAAAGTTTTTACATATGATTAAATTAAGATTACATATTGTAAGCAAATAATAAAATCAAAAATTAACAAAATCAAAAATTAACAAAATTTGTATTTTAATATAAATTTAAATGTTAAAACTTTTATTTCTGGACATGGTGTAGGAAAACACCTAGTTGGAAATATATTGATTACTTTCATAATCGAAAGATGTGATTTCGTATGACTAGAAGGATAATTGTACTTGTAACTTTTACAAGAAACAAAAGAATAACTCGTATGTATAAGTATGCATAATGTGAAGGTTTAGAAGTTTGTCTATGAAAAGAAACTTGGATATGGAGTCCTAATAGACCAAGATATGACAATTTGTGCGAAAGAGATGCTATGGATTACAAGCCTAATGGTCTAAGAGATTATCTGACAATCAAACGAGTTTATTCACTTAAAATATGCTTATAAAAGTTTATAAAAGGATGATAAGTATGATAAGAAAACATCTCCCTAAGATGATGCTTCCAGGGGGAATATGATGATGTTCGTGGTTGTACTCTTTTTCCTTATCATTAGTTTTTGTCCCATTGGAATTTCCATGTTAAGGTTTTAACGAGGCAACAAAGAACACACAAATGATAGATACCTAATGGGTAATGTTATTACATTAGTGATGAAGATCTATTAATCTTTCAATGCATTTAGAGATTAAGAGAAGCAGAAGTGAATGATCAAAGATTGATCATACTTTTAAAAGAATCAAGGCATGAACACATTCTATTCTCGAAACAGAATCGAAGGTCAAAAGTTTTTCAATCAAAGGAGACCTTCTAGATATAATTAAAATATGGACTTCGCGTCCAGAGAAAGATCTTTGAGTCTACTTCCATCTCCAATTTGAATCAAGTCATTCCAGATGATATAACTCGAGATATGTCTGTTTTGTGGACATATACAAACTATCTCAGAATACCTACTATCATCTGATATTTAAAATATCGCTCGATTCTCCAATCTTACCAGAGTTAGACCGGCTCTTAAAGCTAGATATTGATGTTAGCTTCGATTTCCAAGTGAGTTGAAGTCATTTTGTCTTACGGTCATCAAGATATTCAAGTTTCAGTGAATAGTGTCAAATCTGCCAAGAGAATTCAACCGATTCAAGCCCAAGACTAAGGAGTTAATTTATCAGATTAGGTTGTATCATATCAGATATTTTAAGTTATGTTCTCATCAGGAGGAGTATATGCGCACTGCACTTTTTTTTCTTTAACCATGGTTTCTCCACTGTTTTTTTCTTGTTAAATTTTTCCATTGAATTTTTCTGGTTAAGTTTTTAATAAGACAACATATTATGCATTTTAGGAAATATTTTATATAATGAACATTCAAAGAAAAGTGTTATAAACTATTACTAGATCATGACCCGCTCGACCGAGCGGGTGTCAATTTTTTTTTATCTTTGTTGGTAATAAATGTTATACATGATTGCTATGTGTACTAATTTTAAATTTTGAGAAATAAAAATGTGTTCTAATGTATTTAAATAAACAATGTGTACTAATGTGTTTAAATAAACAATGTGTTTTGATTTTGATTTTGTACATTACAAAGTTTAATTTTTTAAAACAATTATTACATAATTTCAAAGTGAATTTTATATCTGATGTCTAATTTTGATTTTTATTTAGTACATTACAAAGATATGGATTATCAGATAAATAATCACATTTGGTTACCACGGTCTCTCCTGAAAAATTCAACTTGTATTGATGTGCAGTTGGTCGATATTTTCCAGAAGCAGCCGTAACTTTAAAAGTTTCGATAGTCTTCCAGTCTCCAACTGGTAAATCACGTTGCATACGATAAATCTGATTCCTTTGGCACGCAGCTGCAATCTTTACACCGTATAAAACAAAAAAAGAACAGATTTGTAAACCAATATAATAGAAAAAAACTTATAAAAGCTGAAACAAATGCAAGTACAGATTCATCTGCGAGGATGCACTCAAATGTGTCGCCTCCAAAACTGGTGTTTTGTTTCCGACAATGAAAAACTTTAACTCGAATTTTCCAATTGTTTCTTAAAGGTTTCACACCATCTATCATAACTAAAGTGCTAGGTTTCGACATTTGTTTAATTGGGAGTTTTTGTGAATGTCGTATGGTGAATAGGAAGTCGAGTATTTATGGACAATTTTTTGTGAGGTCAAAAGAAATATTTAACATTCAATTAAATCAACCATAATAAATACAAATATTACAATTTGATTTACTCCTAGATTTTAGCTTAGGGTAAGATATACTTCGAGAAGGGGATTTTCCATAACTGATTATTTAAACAACTTGGAGAAATGAGTTTTCTATAAAAGAATATTGACTGTATTTTTAAAGGAAAAGAATATTCGATAATCAATTACATTAACCATAGTAATATAGCAGAACATCGATTTTATTGTTTCCTAGATTTTAGGTTTGATAGAATAAACTTGGAGAAGAATATTTTCCATAACCGATTTTTAAAACTTGCGATATTATTAAATCCGATATTGTAGGCATGTTAAATCAACTTGGAGAAGTGGTTTTCCATAACCGATTTTTAAAACTTGCGATATTATTAAATCTGATATTGTAGGCATGTTAAATCAACTTGGAGAAGTGGTTTTGCTATAAAAGATTATTTAGTGTATATTTTAAAATTGAGAGATTCGATTTTTTAAAGGAACAATATGGACCAATCTTAAGATGAATTATATATAATTGCAATATATATGTATCTTACTATATATATATTATATATATATATAATTTCTAGAACATATATTCTCAGTAACTTAGTATCTAATTGCTGTGTATGTGACGATTCATATGTATCTTAGTATTCTAACTATATATATATATTATATAATTTCAATATGGACAAACAGATGAATGGTACGTATTTCAGAAGAATGGTATCTATATATTATATCTATATATTATATATAATTGTAATATGGACAATCTATATATTATATCTATATATTATATATAGTTGCAATATGGACAAACAGATGAATTATGTATAATTGCAATATAAAGGTAAGATTTAGTTTCATAGCAATGGTACGTATTATATCTTAGTATATAAATCGACATGTAATAATGGTACGTATTAAATCCACATGTAATCATATGTATGTGGAAATTGTATATGGTATGTATTATAAATAATGATTAGATGTTTAATTTAAATTTAAGAGGTCCACCTTTAAAATCCACCTAGAAAAAGTTGTAATGTTTCTGTTTTAATAAGATAGATGTGGATATCTATATATGCCCATAAATTTATTTTCTATAAGGTTTTAAACCCTCATATCTGTTCAGTGCATACCGAGAGAAATATTTTGTATGGGGCACGTACTGTAACAAATATATAGATTAGGGGTTTTAAATAAATATGTGTTGAATTACTTGAGCAAAAATAAAAATGAGTGTAGGGCAAGTGCTACACCCATCACCTGCCTCCACCCCTGTATCTGTTGCTATATATATGTATCGTTGTGTATGGGGTAATAATTAGATTCACCAATTCATTTTTTTCTGTTTCTATTCACAACATAAAAATATTTTTAAAAACAATACAAAAAATGTACGCGCCTCCACGCTCGCGAAAATGACAAATCTCCCGTATTCACAAACAAGAATAAAAGAAAGAAAACTGAAAAATCAATTAGTTCCGTAACATCAGTGAAAGACTTCACCGAAACAACAAACCCGAGACTCCACGTCCACGTATCCAACATTCATTGTCTCTGACAAACTTTTTCAAATATATACTCTTATTTATTTCATCCCAAAAACACATATAATATAACAAGATAATTAATAGAAGCGAATAAAAATGCTACAACTGTTTAGATACAGAGCCAGTGATTACACAAATAACCGGAAACTTAAGCCGGCGAACAACAAGGACGTTCCCGGAAACTAAGCCCACACATGGGAAGCAAGTTGAAAACAACACAACTGAAAACTTAATATCAATTCGATCTTGGTTAGGTAAACAACAAAAATGAAACCAAACCACACAGCTAAACTGAAACCACAAAAGAAAATAAAGTGAGGATTGATCCGGACTTCTCACTTAACCCTCGCCACAGCATGTCACCTCGCTGTCGAAGCCATGAGTTCCCTCAAGAGCATCCAAAACCCGCTTTACCAGAAGGACCATAGACATTATTAAGCCACTTCAGTTGGGAAAACGGCGGTAAGGTTCCAGTCAAGCCAAGGATGATAGATCTCGTTGCTAAATGGACATGTAATCTCTGTAATGTTCCAAACCTTCAAACCATAACCGGCTAAAACATATCAAAGACAAACGGTAGAGGATATGCAAGAGGAGAAACGAGAAGAGCTTCTGATTGAGGTGAAGAACCTCTGGAAAGCCACGACCTTGACGACTCCCTAACACATCTTCAAGACGGAAGATGCAGAAACAAAACAAGAACTTCTAAGGAGAAGAGGCAGGAAGAAGACAAAGTAACAGCCCAAACTAACCACAATCGAATCAAACTACACCGATTTAGTTTGCAAGTATCAATTCAGACTACATCTTAGAGATAAATCTCGATTGATGATACCGTCGATTGATCCGACACAAAACCAAATCGAAACAGCAAAACTCTAATAGAGAAATAAATAAATAAACAAGGAGGAGACATGGCTCCGGTGCTGAGGTAGCCACCGGAGTCGTACCGGAGACGGACACAAAAAGGTCAGACGAGAGCTTTTTTCTTAATAATATAATCCTTGAGAAAAAAAAATGCTACAACTATCACAAATAGATATTCCCTCTATTTCGTAATACTCCCTCCGTTTCATATTATTTGTCGTTCTAAGTCTTTGCACACAGATTAAGAAAACATTTAATTTTATATATTTCCAAAATAAAAATACTATTACCAATACACATCAACCAATATAAAAATAGAATAGAGAATATTTTCAATAAATTTTGCATTGAAAACCGAAAACGACACTTATTTTGAAACAAAAATTTTGCTCTACAACGACATATAATTTGAAACGGAGGGAGTATGTTTTACTAGATTTTGATTTACGTTTTCAAAGCGCAGAATATATTATGATGCAAAATTTTATTAATAATGTTACAAATGTTTTGTTAAGTTGCAAGGAATTTTGTCTATTCAAAATTTTTTTGCATTTAAGTCAGTTTTTTTAATCTGACTTGGACATGCAGTCAAACCAATGACCCGATATATATTTCGGTTTGGTTTTAAAAAGTGTTGATAGAATGCAAAATGTCATGAAAATCCAATGCTATCGGTTGAACTGTTGGGTGACCGATATATAATTTATTTTTATTTAAATTGTTATTTTAAAATTTTCAAACTTAGTTTCAATATTTGCATTATATAGTTAAATAATTATTAGTTTTAATTTTATTGTATTTTATTATATGCGTAACTCCAACTTGTTACAAAAATTTTAAATTATCTTTCATATTATATGTGAAATTAAAAATAAACAAAATAGATTTTTAAAATATAGTATAATTTTAAACATTATTTTCTTGTATTTTTAATATTAGTTTATATATCTTATTTATTAAAATTATTTAAACTATTGAACCACAACTTGGCTACGGTCGATACAATAACCCAATGACTGAATAACAGTTTGGCTCAATGTCCGAGTCGATTTAAAATATTGTTTTAAACATTTTTATATTTATATTTTAATAATATAAATTTAATTGAATTTTACAAAAATGATATATGATTTTATATATTAATTCTCGTTATATTTTAAAAGATAATATTATTTATCGATTGCTTTTGATTGTAATGGTATAGTCCACCACGATTAAGCATATCACTTTTATTTATTTAAAAAATGAGGTTAGTAGAGGAGATTGTCAGACATAATTTGATACGTTGTTGACTAGATGAATTTTGTTGCTAAACTAAGATATAGTATAAAGTGCTTCTGAAATTAGGATTTATTTGATAAGCTGATGATTATGAGTTTTTAAAATTGTATGTGAGTCCCCGTTGTTTTCCAAACTCTTTTAGAGAGACTACCAATTGTTTTACTTGAGGAGAAACAAAAGGATAAATCTGGGAATGTTGATATACCATGAAATTTACCCATTTTTATCCATGGTATATAAGTGTTTTAAGATACAGTTATTATGTTTTCTAGTCTATTATATTTACGAGAAATACTTGGGTTCACCCCTAGAGTGAACCTTTAGGTTCACCCAACCAATAAGATTTCATTATTTCATATTCGGTATCTTTTAAAAAAGGAAACAAAATATTGTCAAGTTTTATTATGTTTTTAAAATAAAAAATAATAGTAGTCGAAAAAAAAGCTTTACATTTAAAATACCGTCACCAGAACACTAAACCCTAAACCCTAAATCGTAAACCCTAAATCCTTGATAAACCCTAAACTCTTGGATAAATCTTAAATATTTGGATTAAAATAAAATTAGCACCAGCAAAACACTAAACCCTAAATCCTAAATACTAAACCCTAAATCCTAAATACTAAATCCTAAATACTAAACCCTAAACCCTTGGGTAAACTCTAAACCCGTGATTAGGATTTATCCAAGAGTTTAGGGTTTAGGATTTAGAGTTTAGGGTTTAGTGTTTGGCTGAGGGTATTAAAAATATTTTTTTTAAATGTGTGTTTGTTTGCAATTAATATTATTTTTTATGTATTTTTAATTTTTAGTTTAAAAATAAAATATAACTTGACAATATTTTATTTCCTTTTTTAAAGATACCAAATATGAAATAACGAAATCCTATTGGTTGGGTGAACCTAAAGGTTCACTTTAGGGGTGAACCTAAGAATTTCTCTATATTTACAGGTTCAAGAGTGATTTGGAGTAAAAATGTGATTTGGAGGCATTTTGGAGATTAAAGATGAAATCACTTGAGCTAACCATCGAACCAGACCAGATGCCGACATTTAGAGTTGATAATCGAGCGATGTTTATCATGTACCATCGATCGACGGCGAAGCTCGCAAAACCCAGTTTGGTTCCAGTCGACTTAAAGACCAAGATTCACCAAATTACAAGATTACCCATGGCCGACTTTAACCTAGTATTTGTGTGCTCTGTCATTATTCTAGGCAACACACGCTTTCATTACTTCTAATTTTGTCAGAAAACATATTTAGGGTTTTTAAGTAGATTGGAGAGAAGATCCAAGACACCTTCAGAGTTTTGTATTGGAACTCCATATTTATTATTTTATCTTATTCTATACAATTTATATTTATGTTTATGAAGGATTAGCCCCAAATGTACAAATGCTTAGTTGTTAGAGATATTCATCATTAGAATTGTGCTTATTGCTTGTGTTCTAAAATATAACTTGAACCCTGATATTAGGATAATTAGGCGCAAGCGATGATTTGGTCTTTTACCAGAATAGATTCTCTGAGGTAGGATTGCTTGAAACAAACAACAGTTGATCTAGGAAGCCTAGTGGACATTACTCAACCCGATCGTAAAGCTTGCTAGAAGATCCACGTTCGATAATCGTATAGATTAATAGATGGACGGATAAAAAAGTGTATCGATCAATATTCTATAGAATCATCGATCGACACTCTCTCTAGATTGACAAACGGAAGTTGAAATCTGAGATTCTAGACAATAGATAGTCTAAACAAACGGAAGTTGATAGATTATTGTTTAAGTTTGGTTTCATATATCTTGCATGCTATTTAGTCTCTATACTATTATAATCTTGATACCTGAATAGAAATTTTAGACTTAATGCTTTCTTATTATTGTCTAAAACCTCAATCCAACCATCTGAACAACAACCTTGTTCACTTTGCTTGTTTACTTTAATTGCATTCAACCTAGCTTAATCACTTCTTATTAGGATCTATTGTGCTATTGCTCTCTATGGATTCAGTCCCTAAGTACTACAATTGATGAGAGATTAATTCACTCCTTAGAGTAATTTGAGTGAGATCTTCTGTCGATCGATTGTTGAGTGGTATCTTGCTGCTGACGGCTGAACCTAGTGCCTGCTCCACAAGCCATTGCAAAAAGTGTGTCCTTTGGACCTACATTGTCTTTTGGTTTCCTAAAAATACAGAATTTATCCGGAATTAGATAACCATACTTTATAATATCCTTTACTTTTACCTCGCATGCTGGTTTGTGATGAGTGTCGATTGATGGCGTGTAGTGGCTGTCGATTGATATATGTTCCCTAGGTGTGTGGGAATGATGAAGAACCCTAGCTTCTTCCATGGCAAGACCTTGGTCTCGATGGCCTCTTCTTCTATGTAGTCCTCATCATGCTCATCACATCTGTTTTCAGGTGTTGCAGTACTTACTGCAAAGCTCTCATGATAGGTGTCATCAGTCCAACTGCCAATCGAATAATTGCCTTGTCTTAGATCGTGTCATCATACTGGTAATCAATCGATGTTGGAGGTTGAGTATCAAATGACAAACTCGGATGTCAGTGTCTTGGCAAGACGAAGGTGTAAGCCGCTGGTGCAATGTCGATCGATTCTCTCAGATCAGTGTCGATAGTTGAGGGACTATGCTGTCGATCGATTGTTGAGAGGTATTGTCGATCGATTCTCCATTATCGGACTCAAAATTGGCTCCACAATAGCATTCTGCTATGAATCTTGGACCATCTTCAATGTAAAAAGTCTATGGCTTGACAAATCTCACTGGATCATAGTAGACGTTAGGACCGATGAGTGTCAGACTTAACTTATTGGTCTTCATGTCACAAACTGCTCCCAATGTAGCCAAGAATGCTCTCCCATGTAGTAGAGAAGAATTCATGGTCAGCTTGTTTTGCAGAACATGGAAATCAACTGGTATTAGAGCATTACGAATCTGTACTTGAAGGTCTCTGGTGATTCCTCCTGAATTCCTTATAGAGCAATCAACAAAAGTGAATGATTCCTCTGAAGGCTCTATCTTCAGACCTATTTGGTCTGCTATTACCTTTGGTAATATACTGACTTAAGAACCGGTATCGCAGAGTGCACATGGGAATTCAATGCCTGTGTAGCAAGCATGGTACCACAAATTTAACTGGATCACTCTGCTTCTTTATTGTAATTCTCTGCTTCATCTTCTTTCTGACCTCATGAAACATCCTCTCAATATCCTGCTCAGTTTCCTTGGTCTCTCTGAAGAACATCCACAATCTGTGGGAAAAGTAAGCCTCTTTAATTGGCTTTTCCAAAGGTATCCTCAGAATCCATTTAGTGAAGCTATCCATCTCCTTATCGTTAACTCCTCGTTTAAGATGTTTAGGAACCTTTTCCTCAAGCTTTTTCTTTCTGTAACTTGATTAACTTGCATAAGCTCTAATACATCTTCAGATTGCTGACTGGTGTTGTCTGTATGTGTCTCTGGAGGTTTAGATTGGTTTCGGAGTGCATTAAGTCGTGCTACATCGATTTTGGTAGTTGCACTCGGTATGTGAGAGGTGGTCGTTGATCGATGTAGGCTGGATCCTGTCGATCGTCTTCAGACTCTCTCGGTCAATCGACGGGTGGCTCAACATGCCGATCGATGTTGGTGTGTGAAAGTCGGTAGGATGGACCGAGCTATGTGTGGAAACGAGTTTTGAACTTTCATCGTATGTGGACACAGGTTGTTATACTTTTGTGGTGTGCAATTAGGACGAGGTCGAAACTTTGTGTACAATTAATACTATGCGACAGTTATAGTGGGGAAATAAGTCGTCTTCCCAACTTATAATAAACATAAAAGTTGAAGAAAGATAAGAAACAAAAGTTGAACCAAAAAAAAGTCTTTCGATGTACAGCTAAGAAGAGATAGAACCAAAATTCTATTTTCTGTACAACCAAAATAAACTTTACTGTCCAAAGAGTAAATAAAGTAAAACAGCAAAAAGAAAAAAATCCTATTGGTTAGTTCACAAGCACAAGGATTGAGATTTTCACCGTCAGATGACTGGATCCAATAGGGGTGGGCGTTCGGGTACCCGTTCGGGTTCGGATCGGGTATTTCGGATTTTCGGGTATTTCGGTATAGGAGTATAATACCCGTTCGGGTATTTCTGAACTTCGGATCGGGTTCGGGTATTTTTAGTTCGGGTTCGGTTATTTTGGATCGGGTTCGGATATTTAGATTTTAAAAGAAATAAAAATAAAATTTTTTTTTAAAGTTTTTTATATTTAAAAATATAGATTTTACTTAACTGATTTTTTTTCTTTTTATAGATTGAATGATTAATAGATTTGGTGAATAACATTTCCAAAATAAAAATATTAATTTGGCTATTGTTTTTAAACTTTGGATGTAACTTTGGTTAATACATGAAATAAAAAGTTTAACATGCATTTTAAATGAATATCAAATTATT
Organism: Raphanus sativus; assembly: GCF_000801105.2. Lineage (NCBI taxonomy): Eukaryota > Viridiplantae > Streptophyta > Magnoliopsida > Brassicales > Brassicaceae > Raphanus > Raphanus sativus. Next base: position 13,970,094 of record NC_079515.1, read on the forward strand.
TTCTCCATAATTATATATATATATATATACTATATGATTTTAAAGTATGTCTAACATCAATATAAATATTTTAAATAAAATGAGAGATGTAAACTAGAAATATAAGGGTAAGTATACACATGTTCGGTTATTTTCGGATATCCATTCGGGTTCGGGTATTATCCGTTCGGGTTCGGATATCCAATCTCTCCTAACTTAATACCCGTTCGGGTATTTTACTACTTCGGTTCGGATTTCGATTCGGGTTTTTCGGGTCGGGTTCGGGTGCCACTTCGGATATCGGATAAAGTGCCCACCCCTAGGATCCAACGGACCAAAGTAGATTCTTTCTTCAGTTCTGGATTTTTTTGAGCAAATAGATCTCATATGTTTCGACACATTAGCCAATTTCATCTCCTCATCTCTTCCATCCTTAGGCTTTCTTCACTGCTATCCTCCCTCATTCACTTAGCCAATCTCTGCTCCATTTCTCTCCACCCTCGCGAGATCTCTGCTACATGACTCATCTTCTCTCCCTTTGTCGCTTTAGCTTTTCTCCACCTTCCCTCTTATCAATAATACTAAATTTAGAAACAGAGGTTAAGCATCGATGTTTCTCACGATACTGACAAATCTCATTCCGCCGCGAGACGCATCAACAACAAATCGGAGATGACAGAGGAAGAAGAGGATGCGGCGGAGGTGGTCGACAACTCCGACACTCGCGTTAATCTCTCTTTTTCCTCTTTCTCTCTATATGTTTAATCTGATTTTTTTCTTGGTTAAGGTGGTCGTGAGCAGAGATGGTGGTCTGTGGTTGTGAACAGCCGAGAGCAGAGGCTGGCGATTCAAGACCTCTTGCTTCACGGAAGCTCAAGCAACAACAGTCCTGAGAGATGACCTTATCGTAGTTGGAGTCAAGCGAGAGGTGGTGATTGAGCAGATGTGGTGTTCATTGGGTCTGTAGCAAGGCGGCGACAGAGCAGCTCGTACGGCGGCCATTAGGGTTAGATTAGGTTTTCTTTTAATTTGTGTTTCGTACTTTTTTTAAATCAATTTTTTATCTGTAAATCAATTTTAATATTATAATTATAATTTTGGTATATATTTATATATTTTTTTTTATTTTTTTACTATGCAAATAATAACAAAAAAGAAATGCTATTAAAGAACATTATATTGCATACATAAAAGCGCTATAATATGTAACAATAAGATAGCATCGCAAAAACCCGTTATCTAAAGTGACTGACCTACTATGATAGGCGATGATACATCGCTTCTAAAATCGATAGCGTATCGTTAGATATCGTTTTCCGTCCGCTAATGAAACCCATTTTTCTTGTAGTGTATCTTACCATTGAAGTTCACCATCAATTTCTGCTGGCCCTCAAGAACCTGATCTAGCATAGCTTCTATCTTGTTCTCTTGAGTATGTGGTGGTGGATTCTATTAAGAATAATTTTCACAAGCTATGTTGTTGTTGTCGGTGTTGTTGTAGGGTTTTATGGTACTGCAAATTCTGGTTGTAACCACTATACCACTCTTCTGTTCGAAGGAGTTTCTGTATCCACTCTGATTTCCAGAGATTTCGTTTTGAAAACATGTGCCACTGATGAAGTTCACATCTTCCTCTTCATCTCTGTCACTGTTAACATATACAGCTTATACATCATCTGCAAAGCTAACTTGCTTCCTGAGAAGCTTATGAACACTAACCAGCTAAGCTTTAACATTGTCCATCGGCTCCTTCTCTAGAGTAGTGGCCAATTTTCTCCTCTCGAAATCAGTGTTCCTTGTGCTATTGCTAGAGCCAAGTTTTCTGCGAGTCTCACGGCTTCTTCTAGATTCCTAGTGCTGAAATTTCCTTAACTAGCAGTACCTACAGCCATCTGATATGCCAGTTTGATGCCTCTAAAGAAAGTGTTGAGCAGCTGCTCTTCATTGAATCGATGTTGAGGACAATCTCTCTGATATGACTTGAATCTGATCCAGGAGCTTCTGAATGACTCTCTAGTCTCATGTGTAAATGTTGCAATCTTTCTCCTCGTCTTCAGCTTGTGATTCATCAAAGAAGTTACGTAGGAATGCGTTTTTGATGTTAGTCTAGGATGTAAGAGATCCTGATGGTAACTACTTAAGCCAATGCAAATCATCTCCCACAAGTGAGTACTTGAAGATCTTGCAAAGAAGATAGTCTCAGGGACTCCATTGGCTTTGATAGCAGAAACTAAATCCTCGAACCACTCCAGATGGTTTATAGGATGCTTGTGTGGTAGCCTACAATAGAGTCTCTCTTCGACGGGTGTAAAGTACTAGGGCTTCAGCTCGAAATCGTTCCTCTGAATAACTGGAGGAAGAATAGCAAATTTGTTGGCATAATATTGATCTAGACGTTTGTAGTCAGCCAAATTTCTGGGTCGAGAAGCCTCGTGTACATCATGAGCAATAAATATAGCTAAATCATCAGTATCAGGGATTGTAGCCCCCTGATCATCTATCCTCTGACCTGCTGCATTACACAGATGATCATACTGGTCATGCAGGTCCCCATTCTCGTCCCTTGTGAGAATAAGAGTCGCAACCATGTCTCGCGGTTGAGTATCGATCGGTGGACGATCAATTTCAGATGGAAGGTTTCACTTGACGGAAAAGTAGTCTCGGTCGATGGAGGTATGCGAGTATCGGTCAACAAAAGAGTAGTCTCCGTCGACGGTGATATGCGAGTGTCGGTCGACGGAAGAGTAGTCTCGGACAGTGATATGTGAGTGTTGGTCGACGGAAGAGTAGTCTTGGACGGTGATATGCGAGTGTCGGTCGACAAACATGTGTTACTGTCGATCAATGCGCAGCACTCTGTTTGCGGGTTGAGCGTTCCAAACGTGCTGGATATGAGAAGAGTACTTGTGTTTTCTTGTTGCTTCTAGTACAGCTTGGCATGCACGTGAAACAAAACAAGAAAAAAATTATGTTTCTTGAACAGGAGAATAGCCTAGACTAAATCGGACTAGATAGGATCTAATTGCGATCAAAGCTCTTGATATCATTCAAATTACCCTATGGAGTGCTTTGTACGCTCTCAAATAAGAGGTTCAGTTGTAGTATTTAGGGATAGAATCCACAGAGAGCTAGTGTACACAATAGATCATAATCAGCAGTGATTAAGCTAGGTTCAATAATAAGAAAGTAAATAGCAATGGTGAACAAGGTAGTTGTTCAGATGGTTGGATTGAGGTTTAAACAATAATAAGAAAGTGTTAAGTCTAGGGTTTCTATTCAGATAATAAGGATTATAATAGTATAGAGACTAAATCGCATGCAAATTATATGAGAACTCAACTTCAGCAACAATCTATCAACTTCTGTTTGTTTAGACTATCTATTGTCTAGAATCTCACATCTCAACTTCCGGTTGTCAATCTCGAGAAAGAGTCGATCAATACTATTGACTAAGTATCGATCAATACACCTTTTGATTCATCCATCGATTAATCTATATGATTATCAATCGATGATCTTCTAGCAAGCTTTAGCGATCAGGTTAAATGTGTTCACTAGGTTTCCTAAATTAGTTGTTGTCTGTTTCTAGCAATCCTAGCTCAGGAGAATCTATTCTGGTAAAAAACAAAGTTGTCGCTTGCGCCTAATAATCCTAAAGATCAGAGTTCTAGTTAGTAACTCTATAACGCAAGCAATAAGTACCATCATATGTTAAATATTTCTAGCTACTTAGCAATTCTATATTGGGACTAATCCTTCATAACATATTTGAACCATAAACCTAAAAGGTGAATTACTTAGACATAGCTAAATAAATCATAAACATAAATATAAATTGCATATAATAAGATAGAATAAGAAATCTGGAGTTAAAATACAAATCTTTGAAGGAGTTTTGGATCTTCTCTCTAATCTACTAAAACCCCTAAATATGTTTTGTTGTGAATAACATAAAGTAATGAAAGCGTCTGTTAACTAGAACAATAGAAGAGCACATAAATACTAGGTTAAAGTCGGCCAGGGTAATTTTGTAATTAGGTGAATCTTGGGGTTTAAGTTGGCTGGAACCAAACTGGGTTTTGCGCGATTCGCCATCAGTCAATGGTTCAAGATGTACATCGATCAATTATCAACTATGAATGTTGACCACAGGTCTGGTTCGATGGTCAGTGTGGGTGATTTCTCCTTTAGTCTCCAAAATGCCCCAAATTCACTACTTTACTCCAAATCACTCATGAACCTGTAAATATAATAAATAGACTCCAAAACATAATATTTATATCTTAAAAAACTTATATATCATGGCTAAAAATAGATAAATTTCATGGTATATCAATAATGTTCAAAATCGTTAGGCGGTAATTAGATGCCAAGAGGGTTAGCGCCTTGGCGAATTATTCGGAGTCTAGATGGAGCCTAGACATTAATTATAGAACTATTTTGATGAATTATCAAAATTTTGAATCTTTACTAAAATTATAACTTACTTTAACAGATTTATATTATTTAAATTGATTTAAACAGTTTTAAATGGTGTAAATTGATTTAAAATAGTTTAAACTGATTTGAGTCTATAAACCGGACTTTAAAAAAATTGTTTCGACTAAAGAGAATTTGCCGTCTAGGGGGTGCCTTGGTGCCGTCTAAAGCGGCTCCTAGAACCCTACTTTAGCATATGCTTCAAATAAGTATTCTAATACCCAACTATCGTATATCCGCCTTCAATCACTACTACGTGATCTGGTACAGGAAATGGAGATGAGGTGAAATAAAGACACATGGAAGCTAGAGAGTGGTGGAGTTCAGTTCGTTGGAGGCGGTTAGAGCCTGTTGGAGAGATACCAACGGCTCCAATAGGACGTGACAGTTGGCAAGTTATGGAAACATAGTGAAGAGTATAAAAACTCTGTTTTCGAGTTATGAAGATTCATTCAGAAATTTTATAAAATATTTGTATTTGATTGTCTTGACATTTTTAGTACTTTCCTATACGAATTCCTACGTTTGAGGTCAATTTGTATTATCGTTTTCTTGATAGTGAGTTTATAGATCTTTGTTTGTTTGAACAATGATCTAACACATGGAGTATCCATATTAGTGGTATCAGAGCTCAAAACTCTTTTCGAAAATTTGAAACGACATGACGGAGACAAGTTCACAAGCATTATTGAAGAAGGCGGTGGCACGCGAGGTACAGTCGAAGAAATATTCTTAACTTTTAGAGAAGGTGTTTGCGATGCAAAGAAAATAGTATCCAGGAGATGGTAAATGCTTTCAAACTAATGACGTGTTTTCCGACTCAGACTGGAGCATCAACAACTGGTCATCAAGCTCAAGCACGCAAACTGTCACACCCAAATCTCACTTAACCGAGATGGCATGAATTCACATTGCCTTAACCAACAAGAAACACTTATAAAGGCCAATGTAAATCTCATTCCCAAAAATCAAATCCAAATGTCTTACAAAACGTACTAAAATGAATAGAAAACGCGTAAAAGCAAATCACCATGTCTTAAAAATGAAATAACTTAAAGAAAACCCAACATCCCAAAATCCAACACCGCACTGAGACAACTACTCATGCACTCCCTCAAGCTCACCTAAGAAGAAAGGGCTGAGTATTTCTAAAAATACTCCGTGAGGAAAGCTCTAGGAGCCCCGAAATTAATCACCAATAATCATCACACAACATAGCACAAGTATCTAACTTAAACATCCATAAAAGCAATAGCAAAAAACAAGAAACGAGGATAAACCCCGGTGGTGCCAACATGAGACTACACCACCTCAATCGGTCCCCACGCTTCTTATCTTGTCGCGTGATAGCTCACCACCTCAATGGGTCCCCTTGAGTTCAACGCCTTCATGCTATTACGCCACCACGGTCCCCGCGTAATCCACGCCACCACATTGACACGATCACGCCAAATTGTTCAGTCCCCGCACAACTCATGCTACAACATTCACATGATCACGCCACCTCGTTCTTTCCCTGCGAGATCCATGCTACAAAATTCTCAGTTCACAGACGATGAATCATGCCACCTCGTTCCGTCCTTGCATGACTCAGCAAGAAATTATGCAACGCCCGAGAACTCTCCAACAAGTCGCACCGGGACACATAGGCATTACACCATTTTATAACTCATACACACTTCCCATATATATACATCACCCACATATAATATAACCCCAATCAATACAACCATCACATACAATCCTCAAACATCATTCAACCATGTTTTAACAACCTAGCAATAAATATATGTATTTCACGCATCAAGCATCAAGATATATATTATATGTATAGATAGATAGTTATAGATATATGGAAAACAGCAGGTATAGATGAATAACCAACCTAAACACTTCTACCATGATTGAGGGAATGATAGAATGAGAGAGAGACTGCAACAAACCCTCACCTTAGCCTAGATCTGCGAGATGAGATAGGAAACAGTGTAGATATGTGTTCTACGGATCCTCACGAACCAGATCTACAAATACATGGGTTGGTTTCCTCCCAAACCCTAGATCAGCGATCCAGAAGAAGAAAGAGATAGGAATGAACTAAAAGAGAGAGTTTAGGGTTTTCTTACCTTCACTAGTTTCTGGATCTAAAAGAAAAAGAGTAGAAGACTCAAGGAAATGACGAGAAGGGACTGAAACACGGTGAGATCTCCCCTCCGGCGATATTACCTGGTCGATTGCGGTGCTCGAGCGACTCGTGGTGGCTCTGGTGACTTCTTCTCCGTCGACGGCTACTCTCTCTTCAGTCGGGCAGGGCTCCGCTGCGTTTTGTCTCTGTAGAGAAATACCTAAGGAATGCCTCTTTTTTATAAAAGAGGAAGGGAAAAACCCTAAGATTTTGTCTACATGGACCATAACATTACGGGCCTCCTTATTAGGAGTGGGCATAATAACTGATATCTGAATCCAAACCCGACCCAAATAAGTGGTCCGTTTCGGATTTGGTTAGTGTCAAATACCCAATCGGTTTTCATCCTTTTTCTTTTCGGTTAACCGAACTCGATCGGTTATTACACGATACCCGAGCCTATCCGAACATAACCGTACTTAACAAAAACCTTACCATTTATGATTTATTCTCTTTCCCAAAATTGTGTTGTGCAATATACAATACTCCCTCTGTTTTTTAAAGATGTATGTTTTGGTATTTTCACACATATTAAGAAAACACATTAACTATACATCATTTTTAGAAATTATCAAATTCCAATACATTTTAACCAATAGTTTTTCAATAAATTCAATCAATTTTATTGAAATTTGCAATTTTTGTATAGGAAACATAAAAAATACATCTTTGTGAAACAATTTATTTTTCTAAAATATCTGTCTTTAAAAAACAGAGGGAGTATATCCAAGCGCTAAACTGATAGTTTAGTGTTCCTGAAAAAATTGTTTCCTAGATTCTCCCTAAGTGGTTGAGATTTAATCTCATTAATTAACAAACTAGAAAACTTAAATATTCTTTTTTTCTTTTTCTTACTCGGGTTGAGAAACTAAACAAAGGTAACTTTTGGTTTGGCTTGATTTTACTTGTTTGTGCTCTGATGTTTGGATTCAAATTATTGCGATTAATCATAACCAAGCAAAATTTTGTACCTCTGTTGGTAGTTACTACGTGTTGCTACTCTATGCTTTACTTTCACTGAATAGACTTGTCTGTCTATTGCTGTTTAAAATCTGTCGGCAATGATTTTTGTAAGAGGATAATAATGATAACAGTTCCTAATATTAAAACAATTATAATAAAGTAATGAAATCCTAATATTAAAAACAATTATAGTCGAGTAAACAATATACGTGTGTGACTGCACTGTCTTTGTTAAGAAACAATCTATAAAACTGGTGGGGTTGCCATTGATGGATTTTGAAATATATTCACACACACATGAATCCCAACCCACCAAAAGGGGACCAATGTATTCATACTTTCATACTCTCATACTTATCTCCTTATTTACTTTAATATTACACTGGATTAGCTAATCTGCAAGAGATAGAAAAACAAATTCTTGGTTAAACAATAGTTGTTCAAAATAATAAATAATTGATTAATAAATCTGTAAAATTATGGCATATTATTTCTTAAAGTTTATGATTTCTAAAAGATATGTATTTTTAACAGGGTACATACATAGTTTATTGTGATAAAAAATCAGTCGCTGAAAATTCGCATTACATATTGAGTTAAAACCTACACTGAGAATGAAAAACATATTGTATCATTCGATTTATCATTAATTTGGGATGAGCTGCAAAGACTTGAAAGCGATGTTACGGGATCCTTAGACATTGCCGAATTTTCGACTGTTAAAAGAGATAAACGAGATGAAAAGAAGAATTCGAAATTTCAAGATATATTATACTCCCGGTTGAACTTGGTTTCGAGTTTTCAAGATATACTAATCCTAATTGAACCTTTTCCCCTCCCCTTCACCCCAGTTTAAATCCTAATCGTACTTGTCTTTGGTTTTCTGAATATTTAATTATAAATTGAGAAACATAAAACTAATTTGCTGGTTCTTCTCTTTTAGTTTCTCCTTCTCCTTAGTTCCCACAAATTAACTAACTGTAATTTGGCTTTTTATCCGTGATTGGCTCATCCCAAAATACCAATGTGTCTTGTTTATGATCAATAGCTCTGCTATGGGCCGTTGAGCTCTTAATTTTACCATCTTCCGATTCATTCCAGTCCCGACCATTTCTATCTTGATTAGATTGTTACTCAAAGCCCACTTGGTCGAGAAAACTTATTTCAATTGCTTTTCATTGTTTTTCATCTCTTGATTGTTACTCATCAATTGAATTCACCTTGCCAAAGTCAGGTTCTCCCAGCAGTTTACAGTTCCTGGTTCAATCACCTCGTCCTCTCTAGACTCTCCAGATCTAGCTCAACTATCTCAAAATTAGTTCATGGTTCATCTTAGCTCCTACCACGTAGTATCAAAAATAAGCCGATGTTATTTTACCATAACTATTTAGCGCTAAAATAGAGGAACAACCAAGGTTACATGATAATGACTGGGAGTGAGCATGATTAAATCGTGATGACCATGATTGTTGCTGACTTGCGAGCTCAGGTCGAAGCTCTTTAAAATCAAGGCGCCAAAATGAATTCAGCCAGGGGGAACGTCAACACACCCACGGTCCCACCAGTTACCCAAGAGTGATCTCAGGTCTTCAAATCTTAAAAACAAGAAAGGAACCTGGCGCCATTCAATATGAAGCCTTAGGACTCTCTCTCAATAGTCTTCCTCCCCGTTGAGGAAGCAGAGTGCGACACTCCTGCGAGAAAATAATAAGATCAGTCTTAAGAAAATCGCAAAGACGACATGATAAGAAAGACTCCCACGCCTACCGGCAAAGTGCCAAAAAGTGGAAAAACCAGGAAGAGCCATTAAAGCAAACTTCTCAAAACAGTCTTTATGAAACAAAAGGTGTTTTTCAGTTCATCATTTGGTATTTCTTGAACAATGTTGTTACTGTTTCGGGAGTGAAGATAAAGAGTATACCTTCACCACCGTTAAGAAGAGATAAGTAACAGGAGAACAAAACCTCGTTAACCTCCAAAACGATACCCTCGAATTCGCCAAGATACTAAATGGCGATTGGAGTTCTCCATGTTGGTAGCTTTAAAGTACTTTAGGCTGAATCGGGGACACTTTAAGGTACTTGAATAATTGGCTATCAACGAGGGAATCCTATCCCTAAATTCTGATTCGAAGAAGTCCCCGTGAACAGGGACTTCATCAACTCCAAAATCAGAAGCTCGATCATTAGGGCCACACGAGCGTGAATGGTAACATCATCAGGAAGAGAGTACCTCCTTCTCCACTCCCTAATTTCATCCTGCTTGATCACAGAAAGAGGATCAATCTTGCTAGGCCTTGTTGACACACAGCAATCAGCGTCGGTCTCTCTTATCTCCATCTTCATATTGGTTGAGGACCCCAAAGAATAAACGGATCCTGATACATCAGGATGACCCTCCTCTTTAATCTAACCGTACTTCCTATGGAGAAAGAATTACCCAAGAGATGGCTAAACTTACCTTCCCTCCTAAAGGGGTCTGGGAAATAGAAATTTAAGGAATCTATGGTTGAAATTTGGAAAGAGACTCCACTAAACCTTATAATTTTATTAGAGAGGAACCACGAGTACCTGGTAAACAATGGGATTTATGGGAAACCGTAGTGAGGAATCCAAAGAAAACAAGATCGCCAAGGAGAAAATCGTAACAAGAAGGAAATGGAGACTAGAATATCTGATGGATCAAGCAAAGTCCATGTTTAAAAGGAAATAGTCGTTGCATTTCTCGGGGAAGCAATCAAGAAAATAAAGAAAATTCAGAGCAATAATTGAAATTTGTTTTTTCAGACGCCAACTTCCTAAAAATAGGGAAATGAAACTTTCGGAAATAGAATCCAAATTTACTTCCAGGGATATCCCTCTATAATCCCCTAAGCCTACTTTCAAATTAAGAATTCCCGCTGCTTTCAGGCAAGGCAACAGATATCTTACAGCAGAATCTGACATATACACGTGATCTTATTCTTCGTCATCCAAACAGAAATATATGCCAGTTGTAGTGTTCTACTACTCAGAATCCATGCCCGTGCCAAGAACCATCTACTAAAGAATGGAGATCAGGTACTCACTATGGTACATCAAGGATTCCTTCCTCTGGTCCGGCTATTTACAACTCGAATCAGACTACTAGAAGGCTATGTACCATTTAGGTCATGTGCCAAGAAAAGAAACTCGTCATCCACTCAAATGACAGAATAAGATTATGGATCCTTCGAGATTAATCGACGTCATCAAGCTCAAAGCCTGAAAATGCTTATGGGACGGCATTCCACTATTTACGACTAAGATCTCCACTCTTGGGTTTCTACGAGGTCCATGTAATAACAACCTAGAAATTGCATTAAAGAAGTGAGGTTCTACTGATGATAAACCTGCTGAAAAGGAATGACTCGGTCAGCCGAAGTGCAGATGTTGGGGAAAACTGTTGGGGATAAAATCCAAAAGGATATTACTCCTGCTTCCGAGCAGGACACCAGCCTTTAAATCCCCACATAGAGAAATCCCACCTCAAACTCGGCAAGAAAAATGGTTTTCAAATAGTCTTGGCCTTAAACACCCGTCCATCAAAGAAACAGGGCAATAAAACTGAGTTGGAGAGTCGCCTATTCATTTGGCAAGGTAAAAAATAATCAAAGAAAGGCATCATGCCGTGGAATATAATCCCAACCAACGCGGTCAGCGGTTTATAAAATGAATTTAGGGTTTTCTCGCTGTTGTACAAACGAAATATGAGAACCCTGGTAGAGAATAACTAAAAACTTATCTTGAAATATTCTTAAATATGCTGCCATTAAATAATCTACCAGTGAAAAAGGAAGCCGTCTAGGATCGAAGACCAAAATTTAATTCTAAAAATAATAATATTCTGCAACGATAATTCTTAGATTTACTGGCCTCAAAAGTAATATCTTAAGAGGCAAAACTGAAAAGCAGGAAATAACCATAATATAGCGAGAACACATTTTTCCTTAACAGTTAAATTAATTAAGTAAACACATCTTAAATATTTAACAAAATAACGTCTTTTCACTTGCTACTTGATTACCTTCCAAACACCTAAACCTAATGGTACGAACGTGGGTACTCTTGAAAATTCCGTCGAACTCAGAACTTTTTCTGAGAGCTTCAACTTTTACAAAATATTGATTAACTATTTCAGTGATTACTTAAGGCGCCGGATTTTGAAAATGTCCCTTGACTAATGTGGTTTATATGAAAAAATAGGAATGACAAAGTTTCTAAAGGTAAAAATGGAAATCCACAAGAGATATACGAATAGCAAATATTAAAGTAGATTTATAGACAGAGGCGCAAAAATCAGACACAATCCCTGATTATGGGGGAAGGATAAATGGTGTTTCGTCGATGGAGCTTGAAAAGAACCTAAGAAATTTACATGAGATGGATGATTCTGTAAAAAGGAGGGTTTATTCTTAAAAAAAATGATGGGAACTATGAATATCTGACAAAGTCTATCACTTTTACCTGCTGAATGTGAAGTTCTAATTTGGACGATAGAATGCATGAAAATCCTCTCATACAAGGAGGTAGTGTTTGCAACTGACTGTTCTTGATCGGTGAAGATGCTGTCTGCACCGGAAGAATGACCGACTTTTACTATGCATTTGGATTAATTTTATTGCTGAAAAAAATTCTTCACTCACTTGAGCATTAAACATATCATGAGGGCAAAAAAAGATAATGGCTGACAAGGTTGCAAGAGATGCTCCGACTCAGTCTTATGCTATGGTTTATGTTGAATTGATTCTACCTGATTGACACTCCGACTCAAGATCTTCATAGTTTAGTATAGCCTATGTTAAAAAAAAAAACAGTAACCAATTAGGCCCTCTAGAAATACTTTTAGGGTATTTATTGAATTAACCGATTAGCACGTATATACAAAAATAATTTTGAATCCAAAATCATTGAATTAATCATTTGTATTAATTCTTCAAAATTCTAACTTATTAGAAATATAAATTTAGTCAATAAAATCTATCAAATAAGAATTGGTGGAACTAAAAATAACTTATATGGTTAAAAAATAATGAATAGAAATATCATCTCCTTTTTGTTTTTGTTGGCAACTTTACAGACTCATATAGACACTAAAAACGAGGTTGGAGAGATCACATCCATGTAAACGATAAAAGACGGTTGCTTTCTTGCACTGCGTGCTAAACTATCCGTCTTTTTATTTTGTGTCCGTGATAAATAGATAACCTCCGATGATGTGAAATTTCTCTTCAGACTTCTTAGGCCAACCGCATTGAAGGTTTGTGAGACAAACTCTCACACATCCCAACAAACAAATATATTATAATAATAGATTCTGGATGAACTCGGCTCACAAAAGTGCTTCCGCATGAACTCGCCTCTTCACTGTTTTGTGGGCCCCACGCAACTTGGCGGTCCACGATTGGTTTGATTATTATTTTTTTTTTTTAAAGAAATCAAACAGAAAAAAAAATAATAAAAAAATATTTTGTAAACCCTTCCCATGGGGTTCACTGATGCAGATGCCCTTATGTTTTCTAGATAACTTGCAAAGGCAGACCATTCTTCTGGTTCTGAAACCATCTTCAAGCTCCTATTTGATGTTATTTTGAAGTTCTTACGATATAAATTCTTTTTTATTTTTACAAACCATATAAATAAAAATTATATGAAACTATTCGTTTTATATATTTATATATATTTTATAAAATGATAAGTAATCAAAATAAAATTTTAAGGAATATAAATTATCATTTAAAAATAATTTAAAGGTTAAAATATTTTTTAAATATTATAATTTTCTTATTTAAATCTCTTTTAAAATTTGTAATAATATTTAAAAATTTACCCCAGTTTTAGATTTTCATGAATTTAGTAGGTATTCAAATTCTATAAAATTCCTAATCCAATGCTGTGACAAATTCTCCCTCTTTTTCTTTTAATTAAAAAAAAAATTATTTTTATTGAATTACAAGTTTGTTATTTGACTTTTCTCATCCGGTCCTCCTCTTTCTTTTTAAATAGAGATCTGCGGCTAACACTTTATTCATCACCTGTTTTCGACAAAGAGAGTGTTATTACTTAAAATCAGTTGAAGAAAATGGCTTCAAAGACTTTGATTCTGCTGGGTGTCTTTGCATTTCTTCTCGTAGTCTCAGAAATGGCCGCAGCATCTGCACAGAAGTCGGGTACGTAAATATTCTATAGAAAATATAAGTAGTTTGAGAGGCTAATCAACTGTGGTGCTAAAGTACTATCTCATAATTTCATCATACTAGTTCGTCCGTTTTAAGTCCACAAAGTTTGTTTGAATGATGGTCAATTATTTGGACTTTCTAAGTCAAACACATAAGTATGATGTTGTTGTCTACTTGTCTAGTAAGTGTGAATATCTAACTCTCCCGTAAAGGAATCAGGTTTGTCTCTCGCCGGTAGGCTTTCCAAGAGATTAGTCAGGCCCTTATGTTCGGATAGCTCAGGTTATTAGAAAAATGAAAGAAAAAAAAAGACGATATGTATAATTTTGAGACCTTCTCATACGTATCAGGCCATCTCAAACCATTTATAGATGTTTTATTTTTTGAGAATGGGCTTAAAACACATTTAGATGGTAAATCAAACCACTCAGATGTTCGGTGTAAATTTTATATTGAAGGTATATAATGATGCAATTTATCTTTTTGACTAGAGATCTGAAATTATAGATATATATATAATCGGGGAGTGGAATGCACACACGCACGTGCTTAACTATATCTTTGAAATTATTAATGAGGTGTTTTGTTTTGGATATTCATGGTGAACTCAGAGAGTGAGGAAACTGTGCAACCTGATCGATATGGTGGTGGCCATGGTGGAAATGGAGGTTACAACGGAGGAGGAGGATACAACAGAGGAGGAGGAGGACACAACGGAGGTGGAGGATACAACGGAGGAGGAGGATACAACAGAGGAGGAGGAGGACACAACGGAGGTGGAGGATACAACGGGGGAGGAGGATACAAGGGAGGAAGAGGTGGATACAACGGAGGTGGAGGATATAAGGGAGGAAGAGGAGGTCACGGGGGACACGGAGGAAGAGGAGGTCATGGCGGACATGGTGCAGAAGCTGTTCAGACTCAGCCTGGCAACTAAATCTATCAATAGTTTAACGACCATGGATGATTTCATCTCTGTATGGACGTATGTATGTGTATGACTATAAGTAAAACCATGGTGAGTTTTAAATGAAGTTACTTAAGTTAAATAAAAGAAATTAGGTAAATAAATGTTCTCAATGTAATGTCTCTATGTTCGAGTTGTAATATGCACTCTTTGCAAAAATAAAATCGTTTGTAGTTTATGTTGGGATCAAATTATAAAAGAATGGCCCCTTGTCTTAAAAAATTATTTTTGGACCTTTTTTTTTCTTTTTGACCTCCTTTTCTTTTATTTATTTGAAGTATTTTTTGAACAATATTTTTTTTTAAAATAGAAAGTATGAGAAAAAACATAATTAACCTACCTCTTTCTAACTATTTACTAATCCAACTACAATCAGCCGGATCCAGACTCACCCAACTACCAATCTACTCAAGATCCATTTAAAAATCTAAATCTTTGAATACTTTACGATAATTTTTTGGGCTTCCAACTTAAAATCAATTGGCAATTAGTGGATTCCTCCAAATCATTTATATATTATAAATCTTTTTTATATTTCCAATTTGAGATTTTTTCTCGAATACATTCTTTCGAGATAATGGTGCATATAATCATTAATCTCGTAGAGTCTATCGTACACTTTCGAGATAATGTTCTTTTTCTAGCCATCTCAAAGAAATTGTATCTTTTTTTTTCCTTAGGCCATCAATTTGTAGGACAATCGGGCCATTATCAAAACCAGATTAATGGATTCAAATATTGGATCAACTCTGATACATGATAAGTTTTTTGGTTTTTCAACTTAAAATCAATTGGCAATTAATGGATTGATCTAAATCACTTATATATTACTAAAATCTCTTTCATATTTCCGATATGAAATCTTCTCTCCAATATTTTAATCTATTTTATTTCTCATTCTTTTTGAAACTATTGATTATAACCTTCAAAACATTCATTTTCTTGTTTTCATCCCAAATCGTTCAGTCCATAATCATCATTAGTTGGTCTAATCCTCCTTGTAATAACCCCGAATAAGACTAAGGAAGCAGATGAAATCAAGTAATGACCTAAGGAAAAAGGTCAAGGTATGATCACGAAATGGTCGAATAAAGAAAATTTTGAGATTTTACATCAATATTTCGTTCTTAGGTACACGATGACTAACCTGCTTTGGGACTACAGCTGCTTCAGGTAATTGACGTGCTTGGAATAATTTTATTCGGAAGAATCTCCCGAGTAATACAACTCTTGAAACTACTGTAATAATATTACTTAGTGTTACTAATATAGTATTCAGTTGTATCAGATATATTTCACTCTATTATTGCTGCTAAATCTTATACTTGGTCTTCATTCTCAGATGCAGCTTGGGAGCCTAGTTCAGGTAATTGCGGTCTGGGCTGGCTACTCCACGACTCTACGGGTGCCGGCGCAGAGCAAGGTTCTTCTCACCGACGTTTCGTTCCCTCTGCTTTCGTGGCGGAGGTGTTGGCGGTTAAGGCTGCAATGACTGCAGCTATCTTTTCACATGTCTGTAGTCTTCGTGTCTACTCGGATTCTAAGTCTCTCATCAAGCTCTTGAATTCTCAGGACCGGGATGTTAGCTTGAAAGGCGTTGTCCATGATATCTCTTGTCTGGCTCGCTCTTTTGAATCTATCTCTTTTGCTTTTGTTCCGCGTTTAGCGAATTGTGATGCTGATTTCATAGCAAATTAGCTTTGTATGGTCTACAATCCTCTGTTCTGGTAACAGAGTAAACCTCTGCATTTAATATAAGTAATTTTCGATCAAAAAAAAAATACATAGGAGCTGATTTATCTAGTTACGTGGATTGTACCAATTTTACTTGTTTATTAGTTAACCCTCAATGTCACGATTTAATCTATAAAAATATAGAGTATTAGAATATAGATTTAAAATAAAGATTTAAATAGAGATTCAATAAGTGGATTACTAGAATAATGGAAAAATTGCCAAAACAAAACAAAATTTTGGTCTGGTTGTCCATTTGGTATAAAACCATCACTAAGTTGTCCTTAATAATATTTTTCATAATTCCAAAACTAACATTTCATTAACCAAATTAAACATATTAAACATCATTAGAAAATTTAATAGTTAAATTAAAATTAAATGTTTAGTAAAAAGGAAAAGAAATATTAAACAAAATTGGAAACGTAACCCTAGTTCTCTTGTTTCCCCTTCGGTTTTTTCGCCTCTCTCGAGACAAAGAACATGGCGTTTCTGTGTAGAACTTGATTCCAATAATAGTAGCCTACCCCCTTTGTCATCAGCCGAAGAAAATGATTATGTGGTTGCATCTAATTCCTAAATACCACATGTTGTATAGATATGCATCAAAGAACAAGAGTTTATGAAAATCACAAGACAAACTGTGGAGAAATCATAGTTTGATGAAGACGAAAAGGGAAAATCATTTTTTTTTTTGATATTTTGACAAAACAAAATCGATCAAAACACATTTTAGGAAGTTATAATATTTTTAGATTATTTTCTTAACTGAAACTTCCTTAATTTTCGAAAAAACATGTTTTCTTATTCGTAGAAGGCACCTTCTAATCAATTAGAACCATGACAAAATTCCGTATGCAATTTCGACTAATTGTAGGCATTCGTGTAATTTCTAGAGTTAGCGTTCCTGAAATTTTGGAATACTTCATAAAAGTAGAAACTACATTAGACGAAAAAATAGCTTTCTTTACAATTAGTAGAATACGCATTCCCCATATTTAGAATTTTAAATAATAGTAGATTGTTTAAAAAAAGTAGATGGACTTGTTTATTTTGGATTTCATTTTCTTTTTTTGTCATTTTTTTAAAGGGGTGCAACACGAGGACTTCCCGGGAGGTCACCCATCCTAGTACTACTCTCGCCCTAGCACGCTTAACTACGTAGTTCTGATGGGATCCGGTGCATTAGTGTTAGTATGAT
Organism: Raphanus sativus; assembly: GCF_000801105.2. Classification (NCBI taxonomy): domain Eukaryota; kingdom Viridiplantae; phylum Streptophyta; class Magnoliopsida; order Brassicales; family Brassicaceae; genus Raphanus; species Raphanus sativus. Next base: position 13,987,795 of record NC_079515.1, read on the forward strand.
TGCACCTGGATTTCATTTTCTACTAACTCATTTTTCATAGAAGAAGAATTCTACTTTTGGTTGAATAAAATTTAAAAATTTTAGGAAAAACTGCCAAAATTGAACAAAAATTCAGCATAGTTGTCCCTATAGTATAAAACCATCATTTAGTTGTCCTTTTAGTATAATTTTTTCCATAATCCTGAAACTAACCCTTGATTAATTTAGTTAAACACACTAAACTAATAGAATTTTAAAACAATTAATTAAAAAGGGAAAATAAAAATAAAACTTTTAAAAAGTTTTTAATAAAACTTTAATAAAACTAATTTTTTTCAACTTTATAAAAATTAAATAAATTTACAAAAAAAAAATTAATAAAAGCCTTAAATAAAATTTATAAAAAACATTTTACAAAGTTTTATTTTTATAAAGATTTTTAAACGTTTTTAATAAAACTTTAATAAAATAACTTTGTAAAATTTATAAAAATAAAAAATAAAAATTTACAAAAAGTATTTAATAAAAAATTTAAATAAAATTTATAAAAACACTTTACAAAGTTTTATTTTTTATAAAACGTTTAAAATGTTTTTAAACCTTTAGTTTTATTAATCCTTTATAATAAAAATAAAACTTTTAAAAACTTTTTTAATAAAAATTTAATAAAATAAACTTTGTAAACTTTATAAAAATAAAAATAAAACTATACAAAAAGGTTTTAATAAAAAAACGTTAAATAAACTTTATGAAAACCGTTTTACAAAGTTTTATTTTTATAAAAAGTTTGAAATGTTTGTAAACTTTTTATTTTTATTAAACTTAAAAAAAAATAGAACAAGAGTTTGTGAAAATCACAAGAAAAACTATGAAGAAATCATAGATTGATGAAGAAGAAAATTCAAAATTTTTTTTTTTGATATTTTGACAAAACGAAACATGTTTTAGGAAGTTAGAATATTTTAAGGATTTTTTAGAATATTTACTTAACTGAAATTTCCTTATTTTTTGCAATAGCATATTTTCTTATCTGTAGAAGACACCTTCTATTTTTTTAGAACAATGACAAAAATCTTGAATGCAATTTCTACCTCAGAATAGACGTATGAGTAGATTCTAGATTTCGAATTCCTGAAACTTAAAAATACTTCATAAAAGTAGAACATGCATTCCACATGAAAGTGGCTATCTTTACGGTAGTATAATTCACATTTTCCTTATTTAGAATTTTAATAAAAAGTAGATTGTTCGCTCTAAAAATTAGATGAACAGGTTTACACTAGAATTCGTTTTCTACTAACTCATTTTCCATAGAAAACGCAATCTACTTTTAGTAGAACGTAATTTAAATTTATTTATTAAGTTTTTCAACCAAAAAGATTACATGTTTGTGTATATGAATGTTTTGTTAATTGTTTATATTTTCATAATTGTTTTGATCCACAAAACTATTTATTTCATTAATTTTCAGAAATAGAAACGATAAAAGGAGACAAAATGGAAAAAATGATTTTATACTAAAGGGACAACCATGGTATTTTTTTTGTTCCGTTTTGGCAATTTTTCCAAAACTTTATTTATCAAGTTTTTAAATAAAATAAAAATATATGTTTGTGTATATTGATGTTTTATTATTTTTATATTTTTAATAATTGTTTGACTCATAAAACTATTTATTTCATTAATTTTCAGAAATGAAAAGGGCAAAAAGAGACAAAATAGACAAAAATCGTTTTATACCAAATGAACAACTAGACTAAATTTATGTTCTATTTTGGCAGTTTTCCTTAGAATGAATTCCTAAAATACATAAATAAATTTGGACAGTGGGACCGGTTATACTAACTGTACCGTGTATAACTAGTACATTTAAAATGTGTAACTAATATATTTTGTATTTTATATGATTGTATTTTGTTTATTTTCAGTGAATGAATGATGTAGTAGAATAACTACAAGAAAATGCGGCTTTAAAGAAGAAGAATTACAAGGAAAAATGATCGTCTAAGGGGAAGTTTACGATGATATTTTGTTTCTTTGTAAATTCGAAGTAAATTTACGAGTAATATTCATTGTAATATACTTGTATATTTACGATGACTATATGACGAAAGAGAAGATTCTTTGTAAAGGTATTGTAAAATATCTACGACTTTCAGTCAAAAAAAAAACCTACGACTTTACGATGAATTTGAAAGAGGTTTGAAAAAAACAGGGACTCAAATGATTAAAAACTCAGTCATCATCTCTCTAGTAGTGCAAACCAAATCATAAACATCCTAACCTTATAAGCACACTATACAATATGGGTCCAAGCTGTTTATACAGCTTGAAGAATTTGCCGTCGTTGCTCAATTTGGCGCCATTGCTCAAACCACTCTCCAAGCTGTTCTCCATCCTCTAACTCCAAAAATGCTTCTATTTCTAAGAAATCTTTCATAGTGATCTATTTTTCTACATATGGGTCATGAGAACAACTTGATACATCAGTGCTCGTCTGTGTCAAGTCTGCAATGTCATGAGGACAACTCGAACTTTCAGTGATTTCAAGTGGTATCAATCGATGACAAAAGTATTTATCGATCGATGCTGAGGTGATGGTGTCGATCGACGGTAAGGTGGTGGTGTCGATCGATTCTGAGGTTGTGGGGTCGATCGATGCTGAGCTTGTGTCACTAATCTCGGCTCCTTCTACTCTGCTCAGCTTTGGATCATATAGCACTCTAACCTTGGCAAAAGGTTTTTGACCTCCTCTGCAGCGCACTCTATACTCAAGAATTTTCTTTTGACATTGTGAAGGGACTAGTGATAGGACATGTGCATCTGCATTCCTTTTCTTTTTCTTCTTCCTCTTCCTCATCCTTCCCCCAGACTTAGACTTTTCAGTCTCGTTGTGTTCTGAAATTTGGAAGGTATCGACCGATGATGCAAGCTTCGTGTCAATAGATTCGTGAGGCTGATTGTCGACCGATGTTGTAAGTTGAAAGTCGATCGATGTGTAGATCACGGGGTCGATAGATTCTGAGCTTGTGTCAATAATATCGGCTTCTTCTACTCTGCTCAGCTCTCCAGATTCATGTTGTTCATCATCTTCTACTGTATAATGGTTGACCAGCTGTCCTCTGTTCAGTTTGTCCCTCTGTGTATCCTCATATGCATGTTGAACCTGAATGTCTGGCTTCTTGATGTAAGTGCTCATGGTTTCAAATTCTCCATTCGGCTTAGTGTAGTATACACCCAACATATGACTGAGTCTAGCCATCAATTCCTTCTCCCGACCTTTAGTCATCTGATCCAACATATCATCAAACTTCCTCTGTCGAGTTGTTGCAGTTTCATAGAGAAATTTGTTGAGGAATGCACTTTTAATCTCCTCTCAGCAGGTCAGAGATCCTGACTGAAATTGACTGAACCAGCTGAAAGCATCTCCAGAGATAGAGTATGGGAAGATCTTGCAGATAATGTGATCTACATGTACTTCATTCTGCTTGCTTGCTGAAGCTAGTTCCTCAAGCTCCTTGATATGGTCTCTGGGATCTTCATGAGGAATACCTCGGAAAGGGTCCACACTTCCCCAATCATACCATTCGCGGTTTAGATCAAACTCGGTTGTCTCAGCAACAACAATCACATCAGGGATTACAACATCCTTCTGCATTAATCAATTGTCATGTGGCATTGCGAAAGCGACCTTCTTTGTCTCTTAGCATCCCATTCTCATCGAAGCTCAATATGATTACATTGACTTTCTCTGTCTCCACGCAAGTGGTATCGGTCGACCCTTGATGAATATAATTTTTCGTCATCGGATGAACAGTGTCCGGATGAACAGTACCTCGATGAACAGTACCATGATGAACAGTGTCACGACAAACAGTACCGTATTGAACAGTACCGCGATGAACCGTGTCGCGATGAACAGTATCGGTCGACGCCGGATGTACAGTGTCGATCGATGCAGGATTAACAGTTTCGATCGACGTTTGATGAACAGTGTCGATCGATGCGGGATGAACAGTATTCGAATGAACAGTGTAGCGATGAATAGTGCCAGAATGAACAGTATTCCAATGAATAGTACCACGATGAACAATACTCGGATGAATAGTACCGCGATGAACAGTACTTCGGTGAATAGTACCCGCGTGAACAGTACTTCGGTTAACAGTGTTCGGATGAACTGTGTCGTTTGACGGTTTGTGAACTCTGTCGATCACCGGTTCTTGTAAAGTGCCGATCGATTCGTGATGTACGATGTCTATCGATTTTGGTGTATGCTGTCGATCGATACATCCCTCGTAGACTTACTGTTCGTGCATAAACCAGCAGATTGCTTCTGTGAAGAAGCTAAAAATCCTCTCTTCATTGTTGTTCCTGGTATATACCTGAAACAGAAGAATTTTTTTTTATCAATTTTTAAACAATAGTAAAACCTAGACTAAATCTAACGAGAAAAGATCTAATGGCGATCAAACTTCCCTGGCAACAGCGCCAAATTTGATATCACTCAAATTACCATAAGGAGTGATTTATACTCTCTCAAATAAGAGATCGAGTTGTAGCACTTAGGGATCGAATCCACATGGAGCTAGGGCACACACTATATTTAGAAGTTATATGATTAAGCTAGGCTACTATATTATAAGACAGTAAATAAATAAATAAATAAAACAGTAAATAAAATAGTAAACAAGTTGAACAAGACAATTATTCAACTTTGCAGAGAGTTGTTTGATGGAAGGATGGTTTGCTAGATCTAGGGTTTCTATTCAGGAAGTCAGGATTATAATGATACAAAGACTATGCATGATATTAAAGATCCCAACGGTAACAATAACTGTACCACTGTCGTTTTCTGGTTATCTATTACTAGATCCAATAATTCACTACAAGCACATGTCATAATCAGGAAGGCATCAATCGATATCTTCTCGGATGTATCGATCGACATAGCCTTGCGTCAATCGATCGATATCTCTATAGGAGAATCTATCGATGTGCCTCTAGTAAGCTTTAAGTGCGGGTTGATAAAAGTTCACTAGGAGTTTGCTAAATCATTTGTCGCTTATTTCTACCAAGTCCTAGCTCAATAAGGATTTATTCAGATAAGAGACCAAGTCCTAGCTCAATAAGGATTATACCATGGGTAAAATCGGATCAAATTCATAGTATATTAATATGGTATTGTACCAAAGTATGTAGTACCTAGCAATTACAGACACGTTGATAATATTATATCAATATGAGAAGACTGCTAGAGCGATTATATGGCAGGATGAACATGTCCAGATGGATGGGGAGGTCACCCATCCATCAGAAGCAACGTCAAAACATTTCAATATTGTACACCTTAATTTCGCTATGAAAATTCAAAATGTTTATCTTGGTTTATGCCCAGATTGATTTAGCCCATTCTTAATGTCTATAAACAAAACTAGATTTTGATCCGCGCTTCAAAAGCGCGGGTATTATTTTTCACTTTTATAAAATAAATTATTTGTTTGTAATTATTGAATAATATATTTCATAAAAGTGAAAAATAATACCCGCACTTTCAACCGAATTCATCCAGATCAGAACCGAATTCATTCAGATCCAGAATTCTTAGGTATATTAGTTATTTAGATATTTTTACCAGAGACACTATAGGTGTTATTTTACACATCGATATTTATTTAGATCCAGAAAGAGTCTTTTTATACATCGATATATATCCAGATCGAGAAAGAGTTTTTTTTTATAGATTGATATTTATTTTTCATAATTAGTGTTATATATTTTAGATGTATCATAATATAACTAACGATATTCAAAAGACCTGAACCGAATCAGGTTATATGACTATTTTTGTTACAACTTTTCGAACTCGTTTTAGATACATTGGTTATTTAGATACTTTTAGGTTCCTATACATAAAACCGAATTCATCCAGATCCAGAATAACCCAACTCAAAATCCAGACATAAGTTTATAATATTTAAGCAGGACTTGGTTTCAAAAAAAAATGATACTCGAAATGAACAACATGTACCTAAATGGAAAGATAATGTTCATGTCTAACTGATTTTATAAATTAATAAAAAAAATCTTTATATGTGTTTGGCTAAACTAAGTGAAATAGAAAGAGTTTTTTTATCAAGTAAAAAAATTATATGGAGTGAAAAATTAAGTGGCAATAAATGTAGCACATGTTAATTATTTTTATTCAAGTTATTATTTTATTCACAAAAACATATCTTTGAACTATATTTTTGGGTACGTAATTTTCCACCGATTGAAGTTAAAATAAAAATATTTTAGTAAAATAAACTAAACCAAACGTTTAATTATATGTAAACCCTAAATATTTAACATTTTTGATTTTATAATTGGCACAAAGTTAATATTGATTAACTAATAAATAAAATATGCATTACTATTATTATGGTAATATAATTAATTATGTAAATTATTATTAAGGTAATATAATTAATTAAATAGTTAAATTAAGTGAAATATGGAAACACAACTAATAGATATTACTATTCATGTATTTTTTTTTGATCAATACTATTCATGTATCTAAACAAATTTCATTAAGACTACTATTCAAGTTTCCGAACACACCAAATTTTTGTAATCCATTCAAGTCTCCAAACACTCTAATTTTGTACTTGAGTTTTAATAAGATAGATTCCTTGTGGCTAATCAATCTTATGCCGTACAACCTACCCCGGAGATATGCATGGAACAAAAATTTATATTCATGAGCATATTAGTCCCTTGTCTGAAGCATCCAAAATGGTCTATAGATGTTTTTCTTCAACTATTGATATAAGAGTTGAAGGTATTTTGGTCACCGAAGGTGACAACGTATGATTGTTCAATGAAATTGTTTTTTACAATGCAATGTTGTGGACCATAAATGACTTTCGTGCTTAAAGCATGATATATGGATGAACAACACATGGAAGATTATCTTGTCTATATTTTCATCCCAAAACCCAAGCCCAAAAATTTCTAAGGGAATATGTGCTTCTCTATGGCCCAATAGGGAAAAAACTAGGGTTCCCTTCTCTTTTCTTATAAATAGAGCTGCAGCCCCTTCTTCTCTTCCATCGGAAACTTAGAAACGAAAATTTGCAGAGAAATCCTGACCGTCAGCTCTCTCTCTCTCTCTCTTATGCGCCTATATCTCTCTTCTCTCTCTCCTCCCCACGCTCTCTCTCTCCTCGCCAGAACCAAGACGGTGGTCGCAAGTGGTGGTGGTGGCCGCGAGTTGTTGTTGTTCTCGAATATCGTCTCTTTTGTTCCCTTCCTCCAGATGTGTTCAAATCTAATATCAGGTGATGTGTTTCAAACTCAGATATATTCTCATGTTCTTTTATATTGTTGAATGTGAAATTAAGATTGGTTAGCTTGTTTGTTGTTAGGTTGTTAGATCATATGACGGGTTCTAGGATGATAACTGCATAGATCATGATGCATAAAAACGCTCACCCTATTAAAGGACATTAATGGACTGCATTGTGTTGATGTGATGATTGTAAGTTGATTGTTATATCGTTTGTTGAGTGTTGAGTGACAGCTAGAATGATAGAAAATAATTAAACATAGGTTACTAGAATCCTGTTAACCGGATTTGATAGATGAATGATATGATCCTTGTGTTTTGATGTGTAATAAATTGAGTGGTGACACCGAGAAACGGTGGCGTCTGGAATGAAAGAAAAAAGTGTCAAGGTTGAGAAATGAAAAGGAAATGTAAAGGGAAATGAAAAGGGATATGAATGTAGAAACTAGACCCCGTAAAGGGTGGAGTCCAGGGACACTGACTGCAGCAGAAAGTAGGAGCGGGGTTAAGGGTCGTGCACGGATGGTGACCGCAAGGGGAGGCGGGTTCAGAGTCTCGCCACTGGGTAGGATCGAGTTAATGCCGAGTCTTGGCGGGAAGTGATTGTAATACATTGCAAGGGCGGACTTCATCCTAGGTAACCAGATGTCTGCATACCAGGGCAGGCGTCACATATTGATGCAGCAAGAAAGGGGAGGTATGGTCCGCTTGAGCTGTGTATGTCCTAGAGTTCTATGTTGATTGGAGTCTTATGTGGCTTGTGTGATGACTGAGTTCATCCTTAATGATTGTTGTTTGAAATGTGATTGATTGGTGGTTGGTCGGTTCTCTTTTCGCATTGAGAAGTATAGAGAGGTTTATGCGGGGAAGATGTCTAGAACCATTTCATTGAATATTCTTTACTCACACCCTCATTTTCCCTCCCTTATGCGTAGGACCATAAATAAAAGTGTCGGAATTGGTTGAGATGGGGAATTTGTATAAGAAAGAAACACGCCTGAAATCTTTGGGACCTGTAACGGAACACACGGAGATGTCGGTTATTAGACATGTGTGTCCTTAACCCTTTGTGTTGGAAACCCCTGGTTAACTTAGGGGAGGCGGGTGTTACAGTTTCAGAATTGTAGTCTTTGTTGCTTTCATTAAAAAATTGTTTGCACTTATGTTATTCCCTTTCGGTTTCATTGATCAGTGTATTAGTGAAATATAATCAAGATATTTTGCCAAACTATTTCTTATCTCTCATTTGATTCAAATGTATGTTACAATGTATTTATTCATTCTAACCACAGTAAAACAGAAAACAATTAAACATAAATTAGTGTAGAACCGGATTAAACTAGTCCACATATATAGCATATTTTTATTGGTCAACCCATCCACGATTTGATCTCCAGTCTTCACATATTGTCTGTGAAAAGCCATCTTCAATCTTTCCCTAACCTTATGACAATCATTTCTAGGTGTTTTTTTTTCTTTTCATGGAAGACATTATTACTTGCAATATGAACTGCAAAACTATTATCACAATAGCTAAAATTCTAAACTCAAGTGAGCTTTCAATTCAGAAACCGAGTCATCATCTATACTCAAAAACAATGTCATTGACATATACCATTACCACCAAGAACTTGTTGTCAAAAAATTTTACAAACAAAGTATGATAACTGATACACTTCTCAAATCCAAACTGGTCAATTAGCCATTGTCTGGACACTTACCTCAAGCCATAAATGGACTTATGAAGGCGGCGCACAACTCTGAAAAAAACTGATTGTGGGAACCAAAATTCACACTGTCAATTTTTGTTAATGGAAAAAAGCCAAGATTACCTAACTTTCCTTGAGGTCTACATTCTCTGCGAAAGCCAACGATAGGTAACCAAATAAATGCGGAAAATACATAATGATAGTAAAAGAGTTTAGAAAAAGTAGATCTTTATTTCGAATTTTCATAAGAACACTGCGATTAATACAAAAGGTTATAAAAAATTTAGCCACAACAGCTGTCAGTGAATTCCCTAGTCAAGCCACCTAAAACCTTAAACCTAGTTGAGATGCAGATCGATATCAAATGACAAAAAATATACAAAAAAAGTTTTGTAGATTTCGGACTGGACCTTATGAAAGACTGCCTACGTACCCCTTTCGAGGATCAAGCCGAACATAGTTCAATTAAAAGAGTGGAACAAGAGCTCGAACTGTCTAGACGAGTTAGTCTAGTAATCGAGTGTTAGTCTTAGAAACCAAACTTATTGAAAATAAAGCCTACGGTTTCTAAGTGCAGAGATTACTAAGTTTTTTTAAAAAATTGTCCTTGTGTTCCTTGTCTTGGCTCCCCTTATATATGGCTCCAAGGTCGGCCGTCTTTCCTTTTTTTACCCTTGATTTGAATTTATCTCTTCGCGGATATATTCCATTTTCTCTCGTTCTTCATGATTATTCTTGAAATTTGACATTTATCTTCTTTTGCGAATTTTAGATAGACTTTCATAGTAGTTTTGGGCTCATTCTCGTCTAAAATCGTAAGTGGGTTTTTGCCCTACTTTAGACCTTTCGAGACATTTTTCGACTTAAGCACTTTACGATTTATTTCGGAGAAGTAAACTTCAGTACAATGTTGGTTCTATGGGATGATGAAAATCAGTCGTATACTCGAGATAACAATGGTGTTAAGCTGAACATCATCGTTTTATACGATTGATTTGGATCCATACGAGAAAATATGCCATTGCTATTTTTATCGAAAAGTTTCAACGGTAATTCCAATCGAGACCGAAACAAAAGACAGTTCAATCAAGGTTCGGAAGGGAAGAGCTTGTCGCCATATTGCATGTCCTACTCGCCATATGGCCAGTTGAACATGGTTCACCCTACTAGCCATATGGTGAGTTGGACGTTGTCCGTCATACTCGCCGTATGACGAGTTCGACATGGCTCGTACTACTTGTCATATGGCGAGTTAGACACGGTTCGTCCTACTCAATGTATGGCGAGTTAGACACGGTTTGTCGTACTCAATGTATGGCGAGTTGGACATGGCTCGTCCTACTCGCCGTATGGCGAGTTGGACAAAGCTCGTCCTACTCACCGTATGGCGAGTTCGACATGTCTTGCCCTACTCGTCGTTGGTTTAGTGGGAAGAGAGGCGAGTTTTAATGTCCTTAATTATCCGCCGTTGGTTTAGTGGGAAGAGAGGAGAGTTTTAATGTCCTTAATTATCCTGAGTTCGACTCTAAGAAAAACATTTTGTTTTGTTTTCTTTTGTTTTGTATTTTCGTAACTCATCAAGCCAAAGCAATATCTGTGTGGTAGACTTGTTGGCAATCAGTTCGTAGATGTTATGTTATTAATGTTGAAACTTACCAAGAAAATTTGCTGCAATCTTCCTAACTTCCTTTGGCCATGTAGCTGTGTACGTAAGTGTATTGACGCTTACTGAGAATCTCTTTCATTTATGGAAATTTCATTATATCAACAAGGATCAAATACTATGTAAAGCGCATATTAGTTATAGCCAAATAAAAATAAGTATAAAGAAAATCAAAGACAGCCTCTTGGAGCTTGCTCTACAATACCGTCGGGAGAGTTTTGGGAATGAATACTTTTACTTTATTTTCAAAGTTTCCAAGTCATTTTTTAGATGTCAAGTCTATTTGGAGCATTTTTGTCTCCTGTGAACATATAATAGTGTGGAGATATGCAAGAACAAGACAAATAATGAGAGAGAGGGGCAGAGATGTACAAAACAGAGAAGATGTTGGACCAATTATTATAAGCCTAATATGGGCTGAGTAACAATTGGATGTGTGAATAGAAAATTTTTATAAGCCTAATAGCTGAGTAAAATTTAGATTTTATGAGAAGAGATATGAAGATTTTGAACTCATTTTACAAGTCAAATGAGCTGAGTAATTTGATTCATTTGTTGGTTTTGGACTCATGATGGAAAAGGCTTAAGGAGAAAACTTGGCAACCAAGTTAGCAAACTTGGCAATCAAGCTTAGCCAACTTGGTGACCAAGTTTGAGCAAACTTGGTGACTAAGTTTGGTTAACTTGAAGACCAAGCTTAGCTCCCTTATAAATACCCTCATGATCTTCATCATCTTAAGACATCTCATATATCACATTGTTCTCTATCTCACTATAGCTTTCTCTCACTAGAAAAAAATACTCTTTAGATTTTCTTCTTTTTAGATCAAGTGTCTCGAGAGTATATCAAAGTAGTTAGTTCGTACATGATATCACTTAAATTACCCTAAAAAGTGAATTACTCTCTCAAATAAGAGGTTCAGATGCAGTACTTAGAGATCGAATCCACAAGGACTCTAGGATTACTTGAAGGTTCAATTAATTAGAGATGAAGATAGACTTAAGGTTTTATATGTTTTAAAGCAGTAAATAAATTGGTGAACAAGAAAGTTGTTCAGAAACTGAAATGAAGGTTGTTTCTTAATGAGGAAAATAACTAGATTCAGGTATTTCTCGGGTATGAAATTTATGCAGTTTGAAAGTGACTTTAGGGTCTTTAGTTCTTTGAACTCAAACAATTGGTACGACCAGTAGGGTCTCCTTTGACGAGATCCCGGATCTCAACTGTCGTTTGTTGATCACGGAAAAGAGTCGATCGATATGACTTTTGTCTAATCGATCGATACACCTTTCAAACAATTGATCGCTACAACGATGGTTGTATCGATCGACGGTAATTCTAGCAAGCATTATCGGTTTGGTTGAAAACGTTCTCTAATGATCTAGACCACCTTTCGCATGTGTCTAGTCAGTTAGATCACTTTAGTTTATTTCTGGGAATTGAGAGTGTTATCTCATCAATCCTAAGATCTAGATTTAAGGGTGATCAATCCTAAATCTAGTATTAAGAGCAACTAAAGTAAAAGAACTAATTTGTTCAGCCTAACAATTGTCACAATCTCATCACATGATTCACCCTTATGAGAAACCTAAATCTAACAATTAGGTTTACTCAGACATATTCATGAGAGACAAAATCATGATGGTTTGAATAAAACTTAATATGAAATAAGAAACATAAAGAGTATGAGTAGAATAAAAAGGGAGTTCAAGATCTTCTCTGTTTTGTAGTCTCAGATCTATCTCTCCAACTCTAACTCTTTTCCTAAGGTAGCCAAATTTCTTCTCTTCTCCACTAGGTCTCTAGGCAAGTCTGCCTCTAAAATGATACAAAACCCTAGTATATAAAGCCTAACAGGCGGCCATGGACTTGGTGTGAAAATAGCATACTTTGTGATACTTGGAAATCTTCTAAATCGTAATCCATCGAATGGCTTAATATCGATCGACATTCTTTGATATCTGTCGATCGATTGTAATAGGCTCCAATCGTCCGATCTCACATATTCCCTATCGGTCGATTCTTCATTCGTGAAATTGCTCCAAAAATGCCTCACAAGTATTGCTTTCTTCAATTAGGTACCTGTGCCTGAAAATACTCTAAAATACTTTGAAAACGTAGTAAATATGATTGAAAACTCTCATATACCATGGCTAAAAGCGGGTGAAATTCATGGTATATCAACTCCCCCAGACTTACTCTTTTGCTTGTCCTCAAGCAAAACAAACGGTAGTCTCTCCAAAGGAGGTTTGAAACAACATGACTCTTATTTTTGAAATCTTAGAAATCCTCACTTCTATGTCATTTGAATCTAAACGGTCTCAACTACACACGCACGTTTATACCCTATCCTAGTTTAGCAACCAAATTCATCTAGCCAACAACTTAGCAAATCTTGTCTAACATTCCCCTCAACTAACCTCATTTCTTAACATAGGATAAAAATGCAGGCTTTACCTTGGGAGTATCGATCAAAGGACACATGGATTCAACTCAAACAAGTATCTGAACACACAGGTAGTCTTTTCTGATTTCTTTCTCCCCTCATCGCTCTTCTCTGAGTCTCTTATTAGTTTCAATTTCAATAGGTTTCGATGCCACAAAGGTCATCTAATCTATCTCATTGACATTTGTATTTGTAACTCATACATTTTGATAAAGTGTAGCGAATAATGGGGTCTTTGGTAATTTACATATCCCTCGTTTCCACAATGTGTGATCATCCTTGAGATTTAGAATACTGGGGTCGCAGGAGACACTCCTACCCCTCTGCCTCTCAAGAAATCATTTCAATCTTTTATAACATAAACTTAGATCTTTGAGATGCCGAAGAGAGAGAAGGAAGGGAACCAAAAATGTACAGACTTTTACCTTTTCAGTCTTGTAGGAGGATTCCGATGCGATGTATACCAAGCTCCAAGACAAGCTAAGATAGTCAGTATTAGGATGGAGGTTAGCTTCGGTTCCTTTAAACAATCTGGGCAAGTATGGCTAGTTGACAGGTTGATCCACTTTGGTATCTCTAGTGCAATCTGTGGTTAATAAGTCTAGAGTAATGCCAAAAAGTGGTTAGAAAATCATTAAAAAAAATTTATATTTCCTTTTTGACTCGATAAAACAATTTTATTGTTTGAAAAATAGATAATAAATGATTAATGATAAATGTTAGTAACACCCTCCCCCAGACTTAAATGACACCGTCTCGGTGTAATAATAAGTAGGAGAAGTAAAATAAAATAGGAAATGTTAGAAGTGTGGATGTTGAAGCAATGTGTCGTACCTTTCTGTCTTTTCCATCGATCGATGTACCATAGACGGTATCGATCGACAGGTTCAGACAGAATGTGTGATTGTGTGTTAGAACGGAACTCACTCACTCGTCTAGCTTGGCTCCCAAGTTAGCTCTGTTTTCAGTCCAAACACAAAGAAAATTAAACATAAGAAATAGTTCAAAAGCATAAAACATAAATAAGTTTAAAACATAAATCTTGCAAATCCGAAACATAAAATAAAAAGTCTGAAAGATAAAGAGAAGAGATAAGAAGGCTAGTCGGTGGCCTCCTCGTCCTCCTCCTGCTGGTACTGGTGAGATGGTCCTGGGGCTGATGCTCTGACACTCCTCCTGCTCGCACATGGTGGTCGCGTGACTCTAGCCCAGATGGCTCGAAGAGCACTCACGACCGTCCTCTGAAAGTCCGCCTCAGGCATCGGGATGTCTGGCATGTCCGGGAAGTCAGGAAGGAGAGCTGCGGGTGCTGCATGCGATCCTCCAACACCACGCTCCATCGGTACTTGGCGAGACTCGGTGGGGAGATCCATTAAGAACTCGTAGTCGGGCCTGAACCGGATCCTCTCAACCTGATGGTCGAAGTCAGTGAGCGAGGCGTGCGGGAGCTGAAACATACGGTAGCGGCAGTCAATCCTGAAAAACCAGAGAAGGCTCTCCTTGAGCCATGAAGAGATGGCGGCGGTCTGCGGTACTCCTGTCCAGACGGACACCACAGAACTCAAAGATCAGTGTGAGAAGACTACCCACACTCTCCTTCTTCCTACCCGAACCCGTGAAGGGTTTCTTCTTCAGTGAGATCAGATGCTCGGCGAAGAGAGCTCCAAGGTTGGGGACTACCAGCCCCGCAGTGTCGAGGTGAGAGAGATCGACCAGTCCGTTCACCGCTGGAAAGAGCAGTGAGAGATCACGTAGGCGCACCTTGTTGGGCTCCATATTGCACAACAGAGTGTTGGCAATAGCCCGTAGGAAATAGCGGAGTGCCGGGTGACGAACATCTGACTGAGTCGCTGCGCCGCTCCAGCTTCCTGTGCCTATGATCTTCCAGAAGTCGCTCGCACCTGGAAGAGGCGAGAACCTGTAAGATGTCGCATCCTCCTCGAAACCAAAGATGCCGCAGAGCTGGGGAATGGTGAGAGAGTATTTCTTCCCCCTCGCGAAGAAAGAGAGAACGCCGTCGCCCGCAATCTTAGCCCTCTCGTTGCGGTAGGTGAGACGGACAGAGGCCATGAACTAACGCACCAACGGGACGTGGAGGTCGTAGGCGTGCGTGGCTATGGTGCCCAAACTGAGCTGAGCAATCATCGCATACAGATCATCCTGGATCCGCATCTTGTGTGTGACCTCCGGGTCAATGAAGCGTGTGGGCTCGATGACGACATCGATCCAGGTGTTGTAGTGCAAGCTGTCATAGTCGTCCCACTGATCCGTGAGCTCTCTATCGAGACACTCGCTGTTGGAGATGACCTTCCTCGGGTCCGAGAAGTCGTGACCCTCTCTGTACTCGATGGGAGTCCTATCCTCACGTGGCCATGGAGGCCTCTCGTCGTCCCTTAAGACTCGTGGCTGCCGGCGTTGTGAAGGGCCAGCGGGATCACTCCTCCTCTTTGTCCTCCTCTCTCTCTCAACGTCCGAATCCGTGCTCATCTGAAAAGAAAAGTAAAACGTGAAGTTAGCATTGGTTCACAAGTAAGAGTCATATCGACCGATGCACACTCAGGTGTGTCGATCGATAAATCAAATCAGTGTTCATCAGAAAGTCGTAAATCGATCGACAGGACGGAGTCTTTGTCGATTGATAACGACTCGTGAAAGCTGGAAATCAACAGTCCATACGAAAAACGAATCGAAAGAGAGGAGTGGAGCAAAACAAACTATCCTAGAACTTAGATAATCAGTTAAAACATCTAAAACAACCTAGAATTGCACCAAATCAACCCGATTTCACTCATTTCAAAACCCAAACCCTATAGTTTCAATCCAAAGAGAATTTTGGATCAATACCTTAGAGAATGAGAGAAATGCTAATGGAAACAGATGGAGAGCTTGAAATCGAGTGGTTTTGGGCGAAGAATCGATTGATATCGTCAAGAAACGAGAGAGAAAAAGGGGTTTTAGAAATCGGCTAGGGTTTGCGAAATAAGAGAAGAAGAGGCGGATGTCGAGTTAAATGAGAATTTGCCTCGACATCCCCGTGTCGATCGATACAACACGGTTGATATCGATCGATTTTAATGCAATTATAAAAGTAAATGCTTAGAAAATAATTTAAACATTACTAACTAATAATTATAAATCCTAACTAAAATAATTAAGTAAAAATAATAATAATAACAATAATAAAATAAAAAGAAAAATAAAATAAGGATGAAAATTTAAATGAAAATGCAATTAAAAATAAAGGAATAAAGATAAAAAGAAAAATGGGTTGCCTCCCATTCAGCGCTTAGTTTAAAGTCGCTAGCACGACTTAGGATAACTGTATTTAGTTATCACGGGTTGGTAGCAGCGAAAAGGGCTTTATGTCTGGTGGTTTGGCCCAATAATGCTTTACTCGCTGCCCATTCACTGTGAACTCGTCGCCTTCTTCACTAATGATTGTTAGTGCTCCGGAAGGTTTTACTTCCTTGATGGTAAAAGGTCCTGACCAACGAGATCTCAGTTTTCCAGGGAAAAGGTTGGAGTTATATAGGAGAACTTGGTCATTTGGTTCAAAGTGTCTATATATGATCTTCTTATCGTGATAAGATTTTGTTCGTTCCTTATATAACTTCGAATTCTCATATGCCAAATGTCGGATTTCATCGAGCTCGTTGAGCTGAATCAGACGTCTCTCGGCAGCTGGCTTGATATCAAAATTTAATAATTTGGTTGCCCAGGCTGCCTTGTGCTCCAGTTCAACTGGTAAATGGCATGATTTCCCATAAAGTAAATGGAAGGGTGTCGTTCCCAGTGGTGTTTTGTAAGCGGTCCGATATGCCCATAAAGCATTATCTAGTTTGCGAGACCAATCTTTCCTATCTATTCGAATAGTTTTCTCCAAAATTTCTTTGATTTGTCGGTTCGAAACTTCCACTTGACCACTGGTTTGTGGGTGATAAGGTGTAGCGACACGATGGTGGACACCATTCGTCTCAAGTAATCGGTCGAAAACTGTGTTGATGAAATGTGAACCCCCGTCACTAATGACTATTCTAGGAATTCCAAATCTTGGGAAGATAATGCTCTTGAAAAGTTTGACAACTACAGATGCATCATTTGTTGGAGAAGCAACTGCCACAACTCATTTCGAAACGTAGTCTACAGCGACTAGGATATATTTGTTTCCATAAGAAGATGGGAAAGGGCCCATAAAATATATTCCCCAACAGTCGAAGACTTCTACTTCCAAGATAAAGTTTTGTTCCATCTCATGTCTTTTGCTTATTTTTCCTCTCCTCTGACATCTGTCGCTGATATCACTCAAATTACCCTAAAAAGTGAATTACTCTCTCAAATAAGAGGTTCAGATGCAGTACTTAGGGATCGAATCCACAAGGACTCTAGGATTACTTCAAGGCTTAATTAAATAGAATTAAAAATAGACTTAAGGTTTTATATGTTTTAAAGCAGTAAATATTAATGTGAACAAGGGAATTGTTCAGTAACTGAAGTGAAGGTTGTTTCTAAATGAGGAGGGTAGCTAGATTCATGTATTTCTCAGATATGAATTTATGCAGTTTGAAACTGATAATAGGGCTTTAGTCCTTGAACTCAATCAGTTGGTACGACCAGTAGGGTCTCCTTTACTAGATCCCGGATCTCAACTGTCGTTTATTGATCTCGGAAAAGAGTCGATCGATACGACTTTCGTCTTAATCGATCGATACACCTTTCATACAATCGATCGCTACAACGATGGTTGTATCGATCGATGGTAATTCTAGCAAGCATTATCGATTTGGTTGAACGCGTTCTCTAATGATCTAGACCATCTTTCGCATGAGTCTAGTCAGTTAGATCAGTATAGTTTATTTCAGGGCATTGAGAGTATACAGTTGGTTATCTCTTCAATCCTAAGATCTAGATTTAAGGGTGATCAATCCTAAATCTAGTATTAAGAATAACTAAGTGAAAGAACTAATCTAACAACCATAATAAATATCACAATCTCATCACATGATTCACCCTTATGAGAAACCTAAATCTAACAATTAGGTTTACTCAGACATATTCATGAGAGACAAGATCATGATGGTTTGAATAAAACTTAATATGAAATAAGGAACACAAAAAGTACTGAGTAAGATAAAAAGGGAGTTCAAGATCTTCTCTGTTTTGCAGTCTCAGATCTATCTCTCCAACTCTAACTCTTCTCCTAAGGTAGCCAAATTGCTTCTCTTCTCCAATAGGTCTCTAGGCAAGTCTGCCTCTAAAATGATACAAAACCCTAGTATATAAAGCCTAACAGGCGGCCAGGGACTAATTGTGTAAATAGCACACTTTGTGATACTCGAAAATCTTCTAAATCGTAATCCATCGAATGGTTAAATATCGATCGACACTCTTCCATCACTGTCGATCGATTGTAAGTGACTCTAATCGCCCGACCTCGCGTGATTCCTATCGGTCGATTCTTCATTCGTGAGAATACTCCAAAAATGCCTTAAAAGCATTGATTTCTTCAATAAAGTACATGTGCCTGAAAATACTCTAAAATACTTGAAAACGAAGTAAATATGATTGAAAACTCTTATATACCATGGCTAAAAACGGGTGAAATTCATGGTATATCAACTCCCCCCAGACTTACTCTTTTGCTTGTCCTCAAGCAAAACAATCAGTAGTCTCTCCGAAGGAGGTTTGAAAACAACATGACTCTTATTTTTGAAAACTTAAAAATCCTCACTTCCTTGTCATAAGAATCTAAACGGTCTCAACCACAAATGCACATTTATACCTTATCCTAGTCTAGCAACCCAATTCATCTATCCAACAACTTAGCAGATCTTGTCTAAAATTCTCCTTTACTAACCTCATTTCTTAGCATAAAATAAAAGTGCATGCTTTACCTTGGGGGTATCGATCAAAAGACACATGGATTCAACTCAAACAAGTTTCCTGAGCAGGTAGTCTTTTCTAATTCTTTTCTCCTCCAATCTCTCTTCTCTGGATCTCTTTTTAGTTTCAATTTCAACAGGTTTCGATTCCACATAGGCATCTAGTCCGTCTTATTTGTTGGGCCCGAATATGGCCCGGTAGCTGACTGCTGAACAATAAAAGATGATAACAGGCCGCAGCAGGCCCATCACGAGTTAAGCTGGAGCCGAAGGCTGAGAGCTAAGGCGATCTTTAAAGAGGTCACGGTGAAGAGGAAGCTCACGTCGTAACAAGAAGAAGCACAGGACCCGGTCAAAGGGAAGCTGTTGCGGATTCCTCAATAAACGGAGAAGATCTCGGGAACCAGTTGGTGACGATCAAGTGGGACCTGAGGCTATTTAAAGAGAAAGCAAGTCAAGAAAGGGGGCTATTCAATCCAGATCCGATTCAACCCATATTCTATTCGATACTCTAAAAACATTCTTATCTTTGTAACATTCTCATTATCTTTGTAATCACCAAAGATCATCTTTTGTAATCACACTTTTATCAAAATCATCAATACAAATCGAAGTTCATTCAACAAGTTATTACGGGATTCAGCCCACGCTATCTTTCCCTAACCTTTCCTAAACCTTAAAACCTGATCTAAAATCTAGGTGTGAGTTTAATCCCTCACAATTGGCGCCGTCTGTGGGGAAGAAACAATTGAATCCCTTACTCTAACTTGAGGATGAATCCTACCGATCAGACCACAAATCCGTCTGACCTTAACCTCCCGATTCAGAGCGATGGCTCACCGAACTACGGAGGCTCCAGTCTCATAACCACGGAGCCTCGACGTGGCGACCACCGATCTGGGCAACAGCTTCCGGCTGGCACTCGAACGAGCCAGACCGGAGCTACTAACCCGAGATCGTCAAGTGGAACCACCCCCGGGCTTCCAATCACTGAGAATCCTCAGCAGCAAGCCGTTCCGAATCAAACGGAGGCTCATCTTTCTGAGATTCGTCAGATGATGATGCAACTAGTAGACAAAGCTCAGGAAAGTGAGCGTACGATGCATCAGCTAGCTGCTCGTCAGCAACGATTCGAAGAGATAACTAGATCTCTAAACGCAACAACCCAACCACCGCAACGTCAAGCTCCGGGGGTCACTTTCCGAGATCGATTGACCGATCCCTCGTTCCCCCGAGGACGTTTAGACTTTTCCCCTGATAGCACTGTTCCGGAAGGACGCGGATCTGCTTTCCAGACACCTCATACCGGGACAGCTCCCGTGTTTAACCCGCCCATCACCAGTGCTATGGGAAGCAACGTGGCAACAACCAGTTCAACACCCAGTCAGGTCACTGATCGGAGCTCTCGCCTACCTCCTCCGCCACCTGATTTTAGGTCCGGTGCAGGAGTATCCTTCCCATCTGGAGGCAGAACAGCAGCTCCGGTTTATCAAACCAGAGGCTCAACCCCGAATGGGGATGGGTATCAACGGATATATTCCGATAACCCAAAAGCTGGTGAGCGATTTAGCCCACCAGCTGCATGGGAGGATGAGCCCACACGATTCCGTCAGGAACCTGCCCGTCGGGTACCTAATAACGACCCAAATGTCCTCCCCATGGAAGGACCTGAAGCTATCCGTAGATATATGGAACGAACTCATGCAGCTCTCCAAAAATTGGGAGCTCAAGTCCATAAAGCTACGAGCTCAGCTCCCGAAATCGATAGCTTGATTGAAGAAACCCGTGGAACTCCATTCACTGACAGAATTGCCAGCGCCTACATAAGAAATACCCGAAAAATAAGAATTCCCGAGTATGATGGGACCTCTGACCCAAAGGCCTATTTGAGAGCCTTCCGACTGGCAATCTTTAAAGCCCATTTTACACAGGAAGAATGTGAAGCAGGTTACTGCAGGACGTTCGCCGAAAACCTGGTCGGAACAGCCCTTGAGTGGTTCTCTGGTCTCGAACCAGCCTCGATAGATAGTTTCGATCAGTTAACTAACGCCTTCATGAAGCAGCACTCGACCCATATCCTGAAACAAGCCTCCGAGGCCGACCTTTGGAAGGTCAGACAAGGAATGGGGGACTCACTACGAGTCTACATCGAGAAATTCAGGGCAATAAGAACTAAGCTCTCGAATCCTAACGACCTAGTCGCCATCGAGGCTCTTAGGAGAGGTCTGTTCTATAAATCGAAATTCTGGTCGGAGCTAACACTCAATACTCCTCCAAATATCGATGATGCTCTTCATAAAGCCACCAGATACATTACTTTGGAGGAGGAGACAGCCGCATTGGATAAACTCCACAAGAAGCCTCAGAATCACTCGAAAGGTGAATCCTCTGAGGCAAAGGGACCTCATAAAAGGGGGAACCCCCGAAATAACCAAACTCAGGGAGAACATTCCTACGCAATCGAGGAGGACAAGGAAGAGAAACCTGTCGCCGCAGCAAACAAAACTCCCTGGTCAAAAGGCTTTGATAAAAACAAACATTGCTCTTATCATGATAGAGAAGGGCACTCAACTGAGGAATGTTGGGACCTCCAACGACAGCTGGCAGCTAAATTCGCAGCCGGAGAAATAAAGGGAGTGGACCTTAAAAAGCCACCACCTTATCAGAAAAGAGGTCCCAGAGACACCTCTCCAAAGCGCGAGAGGTCACCCGAGAAGGAGACCGATTCGCCACCCCCAGCTCCAAAGAAAAGAGTCGAGTTGATTCTTGGAAAATTCTCCCAAGGAAAAAGTTTACAAGTCGAAGCTCTCTTGAGCAAACCATCCCCTCAATCGAGCCCCGACTCGAGGGTGGACTGTATCCTTGGTGGATCAGACATATGTCAAGACTCCGTCAACTCCATTAAGGATCACGTACGGAAGGCTGTGTCTAACACTGGACCTAAGCCTCCCAAACCCGAGTCCAATACTAAGATTTCTTTCTGGGAAAGCGAGACCTCAAACCTTGACAGACCTCACGATGATGCGTTGATTGTCACCCTGAACATCGCAGGATACGAGGTCCCTAAACTCATGATAGACACAGGAAGCTCTGTCGACCTTATTTTCTACAACACCCTAAAAGGGATGGAAATAGACGACTACGAAATTATCGGCCAGAAAGCTAATCTCGTAGGTTTCTCCGGAGAAACAGCTACCTCATTGGGGACTATCAAGCTCCCAGTCATAGCTGGCGGAATAATGAAAATGACCAACTTAGTAGTCATCGACAGACCTTCCCCGTTCCATGCGATCCTGGGAAGACCCTGGATTCACAAAATGAAGGCAGTAGCCTCGACGTATCACCAATGTGTGAAATTCCCAACACCTGAAGGGATAGCTACCGTACACGGTAGCCAGAAGATATCCAGGATCTGCTATTTGGGAGGATTCGAAATCCTCAAAAAATCCCCCCAATAGCAATTACAGATCCAGGAGGGTCGCGAAATGCAACAAAATATTCGAGGTCCCCCCAAGAACCTCACTGAAAAAGTTTGCATCGACGACTCAGATCCTGAAAGACAGGTGAGCATCGGATCCGAGCTACCTCTTGATACAAAAAAGGAGCTCATTGATTTTCTGAAAAGCAATGTCAAAACCTTTGCATGGTCCACCAGCGACATGAAAGGCATAGATCCGAACGTCACCACCCATAAGCTAAAAGTAGACCCTACTTTCAAACCGATCAAACAAAAGCGTCGCAAGCTAGGCCTCGAAAAGGCTCAGGCTGTTAACGACGAAGTTGACCGACTTACGAAAGCTGGGTCCATTCGAGAGGTACACTACCCCGACTGGTTAGCTAACCCAGTAGTGGTAAAGAAGAAAAACGGGAAATGGAGAATCTGTGTAGACTTCACAGACCTGAACAAAGCTTGTCCTAAAGACAGCTTCCCGTTACCTCACATCGGCCGCCTGGTTGAAGCAACAGCTGGCCATCGACTCCTATCCTTTATGGATGCCTTCTCAGGGTACAACCAAATCATGATGGATCCTGACGACCAGGAGAAAACTGCATTCATAACCGAACGAGGAACCTATTGTTACAAGGTTATGCCATTTGGATTAAAGAACGCAGGAGCTACCTATCAGAGGCTAGTAAATAAGATGTTTGCTGGGCAACTTGGAAAAACCATGGAGGTCTATATTGATGATATGCTAGTCAAATCCTCAGCTGGAGAAGACCATATCTCCCACTTAAGGGAATGCTTCGATATCCTTAATAAGTACGATATGAAGCTCAATCCTACTAAATGTACCGTCTGGGTACCTTCAGGCGAATTCCTAGGCTACCTCGTAACCGAAAGAGGCATTGAAGCCAACCCGCAGCAGATAGCAATCTTCCTAGAAATGCCGTCACCTAAGACAACCAGAGAGGTACAGAGATTGACCGGACGAATCGCAGCATTAAATCGATTCATATCCAAGTCCACCGATAAGTGCCTCCCATTCTACAAGCTTCTAAGGAACAATAAGAAGTTCCTATGGGACGAGAAATGTGAGGAAGCCTTCAAACAATTGAAAGCTTACCTCTCCGAACCTCCGATCCTATCCAAACCTGTAGTAGGAGAGCCACTATACCTGTACCTCGCTGTATCGACTGCTGCAGTTAGCGGCGTGCTGGTACGAGAGGAACAAAAAGAACAAAGGCCTGTCTATTACACCAGCAAGAGTTTGATAGACGCCGAAACAAGGTACCCTGCAATGGAAAAATTAGCCCTAGCAGTCGTCACAGCTGCTAGAAAATTGCGACCTTACTTCCAATCGCATTCAATCGTTGTAATGACCTCACAACCATTACGAATGATATTGCACAGCCCTAGCCAGTCAGGGCGATTGGCTAAATGGGCCATAGAACTCAGCGAATATGATATTGAGTATAGACCTCGAGCAGCAGCGAAAGCTCAAGTCCTTGCCGACTTTATCATAGAGCTAGCATCCGAGCAATTAGACTCCGAAATGAAATCTCCAAAGTGGAGCCTATATGTCGACGGAGCCTCATCAAAACAGGGCTCCGGTATCGGTCTAAGGCTAACTTCTTCAGCAGGAGAAACCATCGAGCAGTCATATAGGCTCGGATTCAGCGCCTCAAACAACGAAGCTGAATATGAAGCATTAATCGCAGGGTTGAAACTCTCCCTAAGTCTCGGAATTCGAGAGCTAAACGCTTATAGTGATTCACAGCTAGTAGCTAGCCAGTTTCACGGAGAGTACGAAACGAGGGACGAAAGAATGGGGGCATATCTCGAAGTCATCCAGAACCTCACTAGGCAGTTCGACAAATTCGAGCTAACAAGAATCCCACGAGGAGAGAATTCCTCAGCAGATGCGTTGGCTGCTTTAGCCTCCACGTCAGACCCCCTCGTAAAACGGATCATACCCGTAGAAGGAATCGAAAAACCAAGCATCGACATTGCTACTAAGGCTGAGATAGACAGCAAGCTAACAGAGCAACCCGAAGGTACCTGCCCTGAAACGGTAGCTACCCAAGTTCTCACAACTTTTTGGTTCCCGAAAACCAGAATACGTAGCTCTAGAAAGCATACCTCCGAGAACACAATCCAAAACACGGAAGGTATTCCTCGAAACTCAGACTCTTGGAGCCCGATCTCACGAATACCCCCGGGGGCACCAACTCAGACCCACTCGTATGCAGAGTTAAAACCAGAAGCCGATCAGCTCTCCAAAATTCATCTGGGGGCACCATCCAGACCCCGGGGAATAATGAAGAAATTGGAGGTATTCCTCGAAATTTAGACTCCATGGAGCCCAATCCTACAAATACCTCCGGGGGCACCACGACACCAGGTCCCGAACAGGAACCTCCCTCGTCTCTTCATAACAAAGTTGTAGGGAGAGAGGATTGGAGAATTCCAATCACGCAATACATCCTGGAAGGAAGACTCCACCCAATAAATGGGAGGCTCGAAAACTCAAAGCATTAAGCGCGAGATACTGCATAATCGAGTCTGTCCTCCACAAACGAAGCGTTTCCGGACCTTACCTAAAATGCGTCCATGGCCTCATTGCTATGAGACTCATGAAGGAAATGCACGACGGATCCTGCGGGAACCACTCTGGAGGCAGAGCTCTAGCCATCAGAATCAAAAGACAGGGCTATTTCTGGCCCACCATTATTGCCGACTGTGAGGTCTATTCCTCTTCATGCGACAAATGCCAGAGGCATGCACCGATTATACACCAACCTGCGGAAAAGCTGTCCAACATATCCGCCCCTTACCCATTCATGAGGTGGTCCATGGACATCGTAGGACCACTAGTAGCATCAGGAAGTGGAAAGAAGAAGCTACGCTTCCTCTTAGTCCTAACAGACTACTTCACGAAATGGATAGAGGCTGAAGCTTTCCAGCAGATAACCAGAGTCGAAGTCGAATGATTTGTGTGGAAAGAAATCGTGTGTAGACATGGCGTCCCATACGAAATCGTAACCGACAATGGAGGACAATTCATATCCCACGATTTCAAAATATTTTGTGACAAGTGGAATATTCGCCTGACCTTCTCATCACCTCGCCGACCTCAAGGAAACGGACAGGCGGAGGCCGCTAATAAATCAGTATTAGCAAACCTCAAGAAACGCCTCGGAACCTAGAAGGAACTCTGGTCAGAAAAATTACTTGAAGTATTTTGGGCATGTCGAACCACCCCACGAAAAGCTACAGAAGAAACCCCTTTCTCCTTAGCCTATGGGATGGAAGCTGTCGTCCCAGCCGAAACCATTGCTGGTAGCCTTCGCCGGGACCTCTGTACGTCCGACCCCGCAGCTAACAATCAGCTCCTAACGGACAGCCTCGACCTAATCGAGGAAAGACGGGACCGAGCCCTGATTCGCATTCAAAACTATCAGCAAGCAATGGCACGACAGTACAACTCCAAAGTCAGGCTCCGACAGTTCGCTGTAGGAGATCTAGTACTTAGGAAAGTTTTCGAAGGAACCAAGGAACCAGATGCTGGGAAGTTAGGAACCAACTGGGAAGGTCCCTACCAGATCATCCACGTGGTACGACCTGGCGTTTACAAGCTCCGAAAGGTGCGAACCGGGGTACCTGAAATCAGATCGTGGAACGCCACAAATCTTAAGAGATACTATCATTAGGTACCTAAAATTCCTGAACTACGTTAGGCTTGATCCCTTGACTGGGTACATAGGCAACTCCGTCATGAGTGCAGCCCCAACCTCATTTCAACACTCCGTTCACCACAACCAAAGGGGGCATATGTCTGATTAAAATCACATAGCCCACGCAACAGATGTACGATCATTGTAGTATAGCAATTGTATCATTGCTACGATACCATGTATCCAATTATCAATAAAGCAATTATTCTCGATATCTCAATTCTTTAACAACACAGGTCCCTGCAAACACGGACCTAGGGTCCTAAAAACCCTTCGGATTAGCTCAGGTCTCTACGAACCTGGACCTAAGGTCTTAAAATCCTTAACAATCTTGAAGGTCATGAAATCCTTCAAACGAAATCAAAATTTATAAACCACCAAAGGTTCTAAAATCCTTCAAGCAATATCAGGTCTCGACGAACCTGGACCTAAGGTCTTAAAATCCTTATCAAATCTCCAAGGTCTTAAAATCCTTATCAAATCTCAAAGGTCTTGAAATCCTTAAAATACAAAGGTCTTAAAATCCTTATCAAACCTCGAAAGGTCTTAAAATCCTAAGCAAGCCTCAATGGGTCTTAAAATCCCACAAACGAATTCAGGTTCCCTAGAACCCACACCTAAGGTGTCCAAATTAAACTCAGGTTCCTAAAAACCTTAAGCTAATCCCGATATTCCAAGAATTCCTCTTAAGGAACTAAAAACGACCAAAGTCTCCCAGACTTATCATAAAACCCGATTGTGATCAAATGTCATATTCTACGACTAAAGCCAAAAACTCAAAACGAAACTGAAAACCAAGTTTGAAATTAAACAAGGGTTTAAAAGCCTCCCCAGGCTAACAAAGATTCGAAATACAAGCAGATAAAGGTTTAAAGACCTCCTCAGGCCATAAGTCTTAAAACAAAAGAAATCAAAGCCCATTGGGCGGAAATCCTAAGAAAACACGAAAGAGCCTCAGCTCTTAAACTTCCTTGTCATCCGAGCTCTTCTCAGCTCCCTTACCAGCCGGATCTTCCTCCTCAGGAACCTCCTCCTCCATCTCCTTATCGCTACATCCAAGGGCGGGTTCGACTGGGGCTGAGTAAGAACCCATCAATCCCAAATTAGAACCGAACTCTACAGAAAAGGAGAGATTAAACATATTAATCTCGAAAGTACCTGAGCTCTCGGAGAGTTGGGGAAGAGGGAGCTTGCCGATCGAGAAATCCGAGACCTGAGCCTTCTCGTATGCCGCGACAGCCTCCGGCATCATCGCCACCAAGCGATCATACTCGTCTTGAGTACTCTTAATCTCGCCATCCAGCATGTCTTTCAGGAGCTCGGTGTTGGCTTGAATCTCTTGAGCATGAACCAGGAGATCGACTTCGTCCTTCTTCTTGGAGAACTTCTCCTTGACAACAACCAGAACTTTGTTGTAGGCATCAGCTACCTCCTTCTTTCCTCTCCGGACGGCTAGCCT